>NC_134311.1:40318123-40618123 GCF_949628215.1 Phalacrocorax aristotelis
CAGAGCAGTGGTGTCAATATTTTAAAAGCCATTGTCCATCAAAGGAAAAAAATCCATTGTAAAATAAAAGCATTGATCCAGGAGTCTGTAAAGGTAGAAATAAACAATGCAGCTATCAATAAAGATTCTGACCTGAAAGGTCTGTTTAACCTGGAGGTAAATGATATTGTTTTTCCATTGTGCAAGAACAATATTTGAATGTTTGGTTTTGTTTCATGTTTGCATAGCGCTTTGCCCAACATGAGCATTACAAAGCCACAGAAGTTACAGTATATCTCATGTACAGAGCAAATGCGGCATCACACAGGCATCTCTTTATGTGCTACTGTTGTCTCAGTCTCTCTTGAACTACCTTAAACCATTTCTCAAAAGGCATTGTTCTTTTTCTAATGCAGTTGTCAATAGCCTTTACTTGGCACCTCCAGGATTTTGGAACTTCCAAAGCTGCATCCCCTGCAGATACCCGCTCTTGAACTGCATCAAAACCCAGAGTGTAGGAGCCAGGTTCACAAGCAGCCAAGCCCAGTTTAGTCATGCCGTGAACAGCACAGTAGTTCAGGAGCAGCCAGGACCATTCCCACAGAAAAGCTTTTCACTGGGTCAGGCCATGGAGGGAAGAGAGGAGTGAGTAATGTGGTCAGAATAGTATCTGTCTTACTGGGGGAGGAGCGGATGGCAGTAGACAGGAGGTAGCATGGCACTCAGATGCAACTTCACCCAAGCAAAGGCAATGACAGATACATTCTGTAGTCCCTGGAGACCTCTGGTTATTAGCCATCAGGGCTTTCAGTGCAAAGCAGCTTGTCCTGCTCACCATGAGGCACTGAGGCGTGAGCAGTGAACGTCAGACCAGTATTTCAGGCTCTTTGAGGTAGCAGGGCAAATCCTCCAAGGCCAGAGGCTTGGCAGTATTTTCTGAGCCAGCATGCCCAGCTGATGCACCGACATTTACCCGGCTGCTGCCCTGGCTCTAAAGCACTTCTGACTTTATCCAAAATGTAAGTTGCCAAGCTGGACAAGAAGATGTAAGCTTCAAATATCTCACAGAGTCACAGGGATGGCACCAAGCTTGCATGCAGTGTCTAGCCTCTGGGAGAGTGAGGGAGGGCAGAACATGGAGGACAAGAAAGTGTTTAGGTAAGAGGACTGACAGGGACAGAAGGAAGAAGAAATAGTTGAAAGAAGTGGGACAGAATAGTAATGCTGAGTAAATGGGAAAAATAACAAAAAGCACTAGCAGGGTAATAACACTATTAATAAGACAGTGTCAGGGTCAGAAAAGAAAGATGTAAGTGACGGATGACAGATTTTAGAGAGTAATGTAAACCTGTATATGCTTACACTATGAAATCATAGCACCTTACTCAAAGGATACTGAAGAATATATGAGAGTTGCACCAAAGGCAAGAAAAAGGAAGGAAAAACATTAAAGCAAAGTCAGAAGTATTTTCTTCGAAAATCCTGCTCTCCACCTAAATGTTATGCTTCTTAGTAAGATAGTTTCAGGCTATTATTACTAGCTATAATTGCAGGTATTTTAACTATACTTCATAATATATAAACACTTATTTTGTAAATATGTATTGATTATTATCATTATCATTTAAGATAACTGCTTGTTTGTCAGATTCATAGCTCACTTGCACAGTGGTGAAACACAGGTAAGTCATCCTCAGTTGATTCAGTTTTACCAACTAAAGAGACACTGGCATCAGGCCTCTTCTATCAGAAGTTAACTGTATTGTCTCCACTGTGAAAATGGCTGTGGGTTAACTAGTTTGAGTACCTCTATGCTTTCCCACAGAGGAGGAAAGCATGGCGCACGTGGTCTCAATGCAAAGAACTACAAAGCAAGCCAATGTGATAGTGCATCACCCAACCAAGCCTATTCTCTGCTTCATACAAACAGACAGTGCATCAGGTTTGTCTTCTTGTAATACTATCTCAATAGTCCAGTAAATATAGCTTACAGCAGGCACTTACTTACACCAATATGATGTTCTCCAAAGTACCAGGGAGACTGAGTTTTGTACAGCAGAGCCAAAACATATTGTTCCTGATATGATATAATTACTAAAATTACTGTATAACTCAATAGTTTTCTTAAAATACACTTAGAAAATAACAGCCTGGTTCTGCAGCCAGAGATAAGTAGTACTGCTGTGCACTAGGAATCATAGTGCAAGGGGTAGCCTGGGAATGGCCCCATTATTTTTGTTAAAAAAAATTAGTTCAATCCTTCACTCAAATATCTGGTCTTTCACTGGCATACATTTATTTAAAGGTTAAATCAGAGGTGGAAATGGGGAGACGTTAATCTCACATTGGGAAAAGCTGCCAAAACTGAACTATTGAAGCAAATGCCAGACCAGGCAGTGGGCCAGTTCACTTATCCTTACTAGCCACCTGCAGGATGTATTATCAAAGACCCTGAAGTTTATTATTGCAGTTTATTATCCCTCCATTATGATATAGAAAAAAGGCACTGATGTAAAACAATTTTGACACCAAGTTTCTCCGTTCATGTTTGCATGGGAACAGGTTATCGGACAATTTTTTTTTTCTATCAGTGACAAACCAGATGCTCATACATATATGTTATTTTTCATTGTCACCATGGTGGAAAAAATTTGCCTTTTGCATAAGAAATAGTCAAAGTAAAAGAAAGAGGCATTGCATCAGATAACATATTAAATAATCACATCCTAAGAGGGGAAAGTGTAACGCCATTGACTTCAGTGGAATTGCACCAAACAGCTCACTTGCATGCTGGCCTCAGCATCTGCAAAGGTCTCACAGGACAATGACATGTAGATGACAGTACCAAAGCTAGTCATTCAGATTAATATCCTTCAAATATTGAAACACAACTCAAGATAGTAGTCCTTGACTACTGCCTTTCCCAAGAGAGAACTGCATGTTTTGAATCATATCATACAGCTTTAGGTGGGCATTTCTGATAGTCAGAAAGCCTCTGAAAAATAAGATCTTGAAGATTTTCTCAGATTACAATACTCAAGTGCAACAAAGGATATGAATCTGTGGGGTTTGTTTGTTTTTATTTTAAATACTTTTTTTTTGCTTTATAGCCAAGGGATCAGACATCCCATATTTTATTGGGATTACTTCTTTTTTTTTTTTTTTGAATTAGATGGATTGTTATCATCTCTAGGACTGATTTAGTACTGTTATAGCTGTTACAGTCTGAGAATATTATTAGCACAACAAGTTCTCTAAGGAATGATCGTATCTGTTATGTAGACTAACTGACATGTTTGGAAAAAAAAACAGACCAGCTGCAGATCTGTCTTCCAATAGGGCTCATCTGTTATTTCTGACTACATCAGCCACTCTAATGAAAGAGAAAAGTTCTCCTACAAACTTTTCCTACTGTCAATTGTAATTTAAACATTGGAAGTCTAAATTTCTTTCCTTTGGCAAACAGAAAACAGAGTCAGAGAGGAGGAAGCAAAGGCAAAAATATGTAGATTAATAAGTACTGGTTTCCCTGAACTTGGGCATGTGTATCTTCCTCGCTTTCCTACTCTTGAGGCTATTTAGGATCCAGTCCTTAGCTGTCTTTTCCATGCAAAATAAAGCTTGTCTCAATACCAGTCTAAGGGACAAGACCCTAGAGAATGCCTAGGACAGCTGGTCCAAACTCTGAGCTGCCAATGAAAAGAGAAGCAGGTCAACATCAACATTCCTCTTTTTTTTGTGCTACTCTTCATTGTTTCTGGGTTGGTACATTCAGATATTTTATATGAAGCCTATAGCTAGGAAAAACAAAGTAATGAATGAGAAGAGTTGTTGCCCAGGAGTTTGACTAGGTCAAGAAGTCACTTGTACCAAATGCTCTGGCCCCTGTTAGCATCTCCTCCAGTTTGAAGAACATTATTAGCACCTGCATTCTCATAAGGACATAGCCTTATAAGGATCTTCCTCAAGTAGGTAAAGGCAACAGTAACAGAAAAGAAAGCAAGGAACCTTGCTTGACCACAATGAGATGGGACAATGCACCCCAGGATCTGCTACTTAGAGGAAGCTGTCTTCACAAGGAGGTTTTCATTTCAATGATAAAAGTTAGCTTAGCCTAAGAGTTACTACCCATTGGGTGCACAAAGTATTTGCTGAATTTGGACAATTCTAACTGCATTTTCTTGCTTTTTGTCATGCTATTTTTTCTAGCAAAAAATCAGACAAAGCTATTAAAACCAAACAAGGGTCTTCAGAGCTTCACCATATTGTACCTATCTGCAAGATTCATTGTGAAATTTTTTGAGAATAAAAGAGATTTTCATGGTATGAACAGCATAGTCCAAATTAATCTCTGCTGTAAAAGGATGCAGCTCCATCAGCCTCAGCAGTGCTACCTGCCATTAGACCATAGCTGAATATTCTGTCACATCTCATTTAGCAAAAATGCAGTTACACTTCAAATTTTACTGGTATAGCTCTATCAAGAGAGACCTAAATAAATAAGTTTTTAATATATATTTATATATATCATCCACAAAGGCCTCTTCTTGTTAATTTTGTCAGCCCAGACACTACTTAAAGCTGACTTTCACAGGGATGTGTGTATTTGCGGGTCAGGTTCATCAAACATTCATTGTTCAATACTGTGACAGCTGGTAGCGAGCATACATACTCTTCCCTTGTTTGGTTTTCTGATAGAACCTGTCAAGTACTGGTTGTCTGTAACTGAATTTGTCACCCTCTCAGCAAGGTTATATCTTTTCTTACTATCAAATAAAACAATAAGGAAAAACTACACAAACTTTAATGCTATTTTTTAACCTCAACTTGCAGTGCAAAAGCAGGTTTTTTACCAAAACAACCACTAACAAAAAGCCACAGTTCACTTTTGATTATTAATTCTAATAGATTTCAAAATCAGGAAATCATGCCTGGTCCTGAAATGATCAGTTTCTTATCCCTTCACTAGTGATAAAGCAACTGCTTGCCACAACAGGTATTATATAGTGAGGTATGGTAGCAATGCCAGGGCAAGATCAAATATTTCTGGCCTGCCAAGTGTACCCGTACAGTGGGACCAGTCAGTGGGTAATGCTACAATGAGCAGCAACCATTCAGGATTGGCAGGGTCAGTCTTTGCACAGGTTTGGAGGCTCTGTCCGCATTTCAGTCCCAAGGCCTGAGTACATTATGCACTTGTGGGCTGGATTTGGCTGAGATAGAGTTACTTTTGTTCATAGCAGCTATTATGGGGATATATTTTGGATTTGTGCTGGAAACTGTGTTGATAACACAGGGATGTTTTCACTGTTGCTGAGCAGGGCTTACACAGACTCAAGGGCTTTTTGCTTCTCACCCCACCCCACCAGTGTGTAGGATGTTTGGAGTGATGGCATTTTCTTCCCAAGTAAACATTATGCATGACGGAGCCCTGCTTTCCTGGAGATGGCTGAACATCTGCCTGCCCATGGGAAGTGGTGAATGAATTCCTTGTCCTGCCTTGCTTGTGCGAGTATCTTTTGCTTTACCTATTAAACTGTCTTTATCTCAACCCACAAATTTTGTCACTTTCATCCTTCTGATTCTCTCCCCCGTCCCACTTTGGGGGGTGCGAACAAGCGGCTGTGTGGTGTTCGGTTGCTGGCTGGGGTTAAACCACAACAGGCAGCTTGCTAAACATGGGATATCTTCACTGAACTAAATACAGGAGCATCAGTGACTTGGGAGCAGGCAGATCAAGACTTGGGACAGGATGGTACATGTGGAAACAGTTAGAAACCTTTTCATACAGAGAGAACAAGTGAAATGTGACCTGTCTGGGACAAGCGGCTCTGCCTTGACAGAGACCAAAGCTGTCCAATGCAACTTGGACATGGTGAAGAGGGTGACACCAACACAAGTAAACTTGCCAAGTGAAATGTGCATTTCTGAGCGTAATGCAAGCTCACAATTTGATCCCTGGTTTAACCCTACATGTAGTACAGAGATAGCAGGAGTTATATCAGTGGTCTAAAGTACTGAAAAGAACCCACCCATAACAAAATCAAAAGATCAAATTTAAAAGACTTTTAAGTGCCTGAAGCTCACACAGGTGTCTCAGGAAATTCAACAACTGCTGAAATTCCACTGAAGCCACAGAGAAGTATGTAGCTAGGGTGCCTATTTTTTTTTGTAAATTCCATGTGGTACTTTTTTCCTTTTTCAAGACAACTTGAGATTTCAGTACCTCGATTAGAATTCACCGGGAATTCTCTCTGTTTCTCTATTAGCATCCACCCTGAAACCACAAATTAACAAAAGCAAAACAAAAGATAGAATAAGCAGAGCACTGAGAAGAGAAACATACTGTCACTGAGACAAGTTTAAACTAGGATTCTGTTGAGGATAACACTGGAAAAATATTCAGTGTACACCTAAAGCCATGCTTAGAAAAAAATGACAGTAACTTATTTTAATAAATATGAAAGTAGAAGTAGAAACTATATAGTAGTACCAGGAGCTAGGAAGATCAACACTCCATTTTACGTGCAAAATGTGCAAGAAAAGCTTTTCTTTCGCACACATGCCCTTTCAAAAAGAAAAGAAACACACTACTAATAAATAAATAAATACATAAATTTTAAAATAAAATTTAAATAAATCTACATATATAGAGATTATATGTATGTATATATGAAATATTCAAAGTCTGATTGCAGAGAAACCCTTCATTTCATTATCCTAGTTCAGCTGAGTTTAAAGTACAGGACTAAAGAATTTCTCACAAGATCAAAACTAGACACAAGCTTAAGTACCTTGTTAAACCGAGACATCTGTTCTCCTTAACATAAAACTACAAAGAGAACTTTCCCCTTTGTTTTCTGAAACGACCCGGACACAAGAGGAAAAGCTATTGCCTCTAGAAGTCCCATAATTTCACTCTGTATTCAGACACTTTGACAATTTCCTTGAAAAGTCGTTTGGTTTTCATTCTTGATCTTGAACAGCTACAGGTCACATTCTGCTTTCAATTACTCTATCCCCATTGTCTTCTTGAACTGCTTGAACAATTATTCTCCTAAGCGTTACTCTAAAACTTCAGGATACACCAGTGAAAAATAAGAAAAGAAAAGCATACTAAACTTTGAAATCTCCACAAAGTACAAGTATCATCAATGTCTTCTTCAGAATTAGGTTTTTAAACCTAAATGTAATGCTCCCACTGAACACCTGCAAAATCCCAATTACTGTCTCAGGTTTGAATAGCAGCTCTCTTGCGACTGTTGTTGAAAGGACCTCTGTTGCATCCTGAGAAGCAAGGATGTCTTTTGAGATACTGAGATACGTGCCATAAAATCACTCTGCCATGTACTGTGCTTTATGCATGGAAACAAATGTGTTCATGTTGATCTCTTTAACAGCAAGTCTCATCTCTGCAGAGAAAGAAGAGGATTTCACTTCCTGTAAGGGAGACATGAAAGCCGAACAGGTGGGTTTTACAAGGTCTGAACCACATTTTATTTTTGAGTGTTCCCTGCTCCAGCTAGAGTTAGATTATGATAAGAACTGACTGTGCCACCAAAGCATTTTCATGACCTACAAATTACCCCAGGTTTAAGAGCTGGTGTATCCTACACTGCAATAGATTCTGAGGGGAAGTGTGCCTACAAGAGACATCCAGGCATTTTTATAAACTCTTTAGGCTTCTGGTGTCTTGTGGTATCATATGTGAACAATCAAATCAGTTCTGATTTGAACGCTGTCACTTGGATTAGGGTTTATCTATCGCATGGTAGCACTGAGTTAGCAGGCCGCGGAGATGAATAGAAGTACTGATTGCTGAACTGACAGCCTTGAAGATGAGTAGCATTATTTTATCACATCCTTCTTTGCAGCATGTGCCAGTGGGTTTTAGCTGTCACATTTTTTAAAATTATCAAGCCTCAGAGTAAGTAACAGGGCTGGTTCCTTAGTGCATAAGAGTCCCCTTCTCTCCTGATCCTACCAAAGCTGCTGGCTTTTATTTTGTGAAATTGTGTACTTGTAGGTTAATTTGAATAAACAAAAGACTTTGTTCTGCAAACCACAACATGGCTACTAATTTAGTGGCTGTTAAGTGACTTGCTTTCCAGTGCACCTTTTGTTATGCCTTTACAAAAGAAATAAATCACAGCAGAAACATTTAAACTCAATTGTGAGGGTAAAAGCCCAATGTATTATTAAGCCACCTTCTGCGTAACACCTATTAAGGCTCATTAAATAGGGACACTTTCAGACTTCAGTGTGGTTCTCACCATCCTGCAGCTTGACCACACACATATGTCATGTGCAGTTGTCATTTCTCATTCAGCTTTCCCTGATGCACATACCTGCCTTCTGTCCCCAAATCTCAGACTCCGAAGACTACTTTTGACAGTGTTAGGAAAGGCTACAAAAAGTTGCCAGAAAGCTTAGGGCACTGATTGAATGATCACTGCCTGCTGACTCCTTCAGAGGCTAAGCCTGATTGGGACAAGGACAGGTCAAAGCCACCAGCAGTAGCAAGTGATTAGAACCCGTGACAACAGGGCCTGTCCTATCCTATGAACCTGTCTTCTTCCCATAGTGGAGTCTTTCCCCTATTCCAGGTGAAACAGCCCTAGGTCCCCAAAGGCTGTAGGAACAGCGTGTTGGCACACAAAGGCTGAAGCAGTGTGCTGTTAAAGCTCTGTGCTGTGCCAGGGGAACAGGAGCATTCCTGTGATGTCCGGCTGGATGCACGACCCACTGGCTCTGCTCACCAGGCACAGTTCAGTGAGACATGGAGACACAGCACTGGAAACCCCTCACAGGCCTCAGCCCAGCGCTCAGCCCTGCCTAATTAGTCAGGCTGACAGCGTGTTAAATCTGCAAACGTTAGACTGCACAGAAAGGATCAGTTAAATGAATCAAGCAGTTTTCATGGATCTGTAACACACTGCCACTTGCTGTCACCTTATCCAGCTTAGAGCAACCCTCCCTAAACCTGTCTGTGTGCAAGGCCAAACCAAGGCCAAATCATTTAAATACCCTTTCTTACTAAAGATCCATCACAAGTAACAAGACTGCATTCTTTAACAAACAGACAGTTCTAGGTTTTCCAGAAAGTTTACTAATATACCCTTCCTTCAGCTACTGCTCTACAAATAATAAAAAGTACACCCTCCAGACACTGGAATTATAGATGCCCCTTGAAAGCAAAACAAAAATCAGTGGAAATCAGGAGCTCTCAGCCTCTGCAGAGTCAAACACTTGGAGAGTTCTCCCTCTGCCACTTCTTATGAGCAGTACCCAAATATTCAACACCCCAAAACATCAAAGCTGAGTGGCTAATTACTTCATTTATCATTATTTCATTTTCTGTAGAAAGCAATTTAATTTTTATCCTTCCTAATAAAAGAAATATTTTATCATCTCTCTCATCTATCTTGAATTAGACTGCACAGATGCCTCCATGACAGTAGATCAAATGTCATGATATTTCTTACCCAAAAGGGCACTGCATCTGAGGATATCAAGAACTGCACTCACATTAAAATAGATTCTTCTAGCATTTGTGCTCATAAAGGTAGCATTTTAAAATATTCTGTCATTTTTTGGAAGCTTCTTAGGATTAGATCTTACAATATGGGTAATGATTAAGACAAAACACTTTAAAAAAATCCCTCTGATGGGGGAAGGAAAAAAATGCCACAAGGCCATTTACCTTTTAAGGACAGAAGAAATGCCTAGACAAGGGATTTAACAGGCTTTCACAAAGCAGAAGTCTCCTCACAAAGTGAAAATAATTTAGCCAATGTTAGAAAAGCTGTTTTTAGCTTCACTGTCATAATTCTTCACTGCAGAGATTTACAATTTACAGCAGGACAAAGAGAAGCACCATTTATTTTGGGCTGGTGTTGAATGAAAATTTAAAATAGGAAACTCTGATACACAGTGAGAGAGACCTCAAAAGTCCCAGTACAGTAAGAACCAATTTTATTTCAAGATAATTTAGTGGATTGCTGTCATACATTTCCTGTTGAATTAAACCTAGGAGCAGTAGTATTTAAATCAATTTCTTAAAGTCTGGGGCATATTTTTATATGAGGGAAGACTTTGTTGCTGAACGGAGGGCAAACATTTGACAAACTAGTATTCTCACGGGTCTGTGATTCAGTGGATATTATACATTTTTCCCTTGGAAAATATTCTATGACGTAATTTGACAAAATAAAACAAACACAAAAAGGAGTAATTCATAGAGATGGAAGAAAATAAGAATAAACAAACTAGATCATTATTTCAAATGACAGGAAAAGGTTTAAGTGCTTTCTAAAGGTCTGTCAACAGCTGCAAGCAGAGGTGCATGAGACTGGGCCAGACAGTGTCCGGCAATGTTGGAGAATGATGCCATGCTTGGGAGACGTTACCATCCAAATAAGCAAAACTAGAAAAGAACAAGATGGAGAAAAACTAGAGGCTGACAATAACAGAGGAAAAGAGAGACAAGAAAGATGAGACCTTCACAGGTCTAAGTATCCAGAGGTCTATAAATTACCTCCCCAGTACAAGGAGCATGAGGGATAAGGGTGGGGGACAGAGGGGTCTCCCTCTCCAGGACTAAAAGCACAAAGCCCCTCATCCCAGTTCTACTTCAAAGCCACATGGCATGGTGAAGATTGAGTTTACCACTTAAGTGTGAATTTCTCTTGAGAAAGCAGTAGGGGAAAAAGTCAAACAGGGAAAAGGCTGAAAGAGATGTCCCACATATTCCCAGTCCTCAGGTCCACCACTCCCGTGTGGGTGTATCTCTTTTAGATGGGGCATATGGTGAAAGAGATAAGCTAAAACTGTGGGAACAGGGAGGACAAAAGCTACTTAGTCTGCCTGACTAATTCTTAATGAATAAATGTGGCTTAGCAAGGCACAGTATCATGGGAAGCTGGCTTTGAAGAAGACTATTTTAAACCCACAGCATTTAAACTGTTTTGCAACAAGACTCTGCTAAGAAGATGCTAATACAGCTGAGGGGGCTGCAGACACAACTGGCATGTGTGCATATCCAGGTGGAAAGGGGAAAGCTGGTCCTTTACCTGGGCCTTGGGGCAGGAGTGGGGAGACTTCGGAAGTCCTCACAGGTCCCCTCTCACCTGTACATGACGTATGTGTGGACAAACAAATGCTCATGGCCTTATAGAAGTTGAAAACAACAATTTCAGTATTATTGGTCTTTGTTTTATTATCAAACTCTGAAATCACTTTGGCACACTTTTTCTCCCATCTCACTAAAGCAGTTTTCTAAACTCTGAACTGTGTATGTTTACAAGAGAGCATAAATTTAAAACAACTATGGACTGGAACTGTATCTATAGTGAAGCTTTTTCTTCTTTTTTTATCCCACAAACAAAAAAACAAAAATAAAAAATAAAATTCATATCCGGACTAACACTCAGTGTAGAAAATATTAACCTGGAGCAAATTTTTATGCAGGCAAGTTATAAATCCCTGGAAATATTACAGTAGCAAACCACACTGACCTTTAACTCTAGAATTGCAAATGGTAATGCTATAATAATTGTGTATGTCCTTTTATTGTGTGACTCCTCTCTCCCCCAGCCCACTAGGAAATGGGAAATGATGGCCTTTAGCAGTCCTTTAAATTGAAGGTACAGGGATGCCTTAAGTTTATTCCCAGTTATATATAACCATGTAGTATTATTATTATTTATATCTTGCTAGCGGCACTTGGAATACAGCTGCTCCTGTGGGTAGCCTTGTAAAGGAAGGTGCTATGTGTTTTGAACAAGTATTAAATCTGTACAGGAGATGATGCTGTATAAATGCTTTCTTTTTATATTTTTGTGAACTAACATTGCAGTCTCTGAAGTGAGGAAAAGTCTATGCAGCATTCAATGATATCAGAAATAAGCAAGATTTAATGAGGGGATGGACATTTTTATAAATATGGATGCCCAGCATTGCAATAGTTAATACAAGCTGATAAATGACTGATCAGGAAATAAAGCTGGATGTTTGATGTTTAAAATGCTCTCTAGCTAAAGTGTTTAACAGGATCTTGAATGCTTCCCATTGGCACAGTGTGGGGATCTCTTTCACCCTTTTCTGGAGAGAATGGTGCAAGGACTCTGCAGGAGGTGGGCAGGAAGGCTGACCAGCACAACAAATTCTTCTGTTTGCACATTTTTGCAGAGACTGGCACTGCTAAAGATCAACGGTGCAGTGCAAGTTTGCCAAAGTCAATGAACAAACAGAAAACGACGAGATCCCAGGATATGCTTTGTTTGGTTTTGAAAAATAACATTTTATATATTTTTTAAATATTGCTTCCAAGTTTGAACCAGACAGATACTGAATTCAGTAGGCTTCTCTCCTTCTTACCCAAGAGGCAGCCTTTTCTAACCAGGTTCCTATGCAAGGGTAAGATTAACACACACGTATAAAATAAAACTATTGAGCTATTTTAATACTTTTTCTGTCATGCATTCAGGACCCTCTAAAGTTGTCACCAGCTACTGTTTCATTTAATTCCCTAGCCTTCAGGGTAATGTAAGAAAATTGAAGAGATTAGGAGCTCTCTCTTTCCTGTTCAATGCATTTGTGTTGCAGTAAATTGGTACCAACCTTCAATCTCATGGTCAGGGCTCTCCAGGGTCCTTCCACTGATATGACAGAGCAGTCAGCTTGATAAATGGTGCACACGCCCTCCAGCGCCATGGAGAGAGCTTTCCTCCCTGCCTCCACAATTGTCTCTCCCACACTAGTAAAGAGGAAATATTTAGCTGTCTTATTGCACTAAGGAACGTCACTATTCTGTTTACATTGTCTCTGTTAATTAGAAGAAACATATTTTTTTCCCCCCTTGATTAATTATTTCACGGACAATGGCAAACACAGGATATGGCCTCGTTGTGAACTGGAGAGAAGGGAAAATCCTTAGCTTGGAAAATGACTTTTGATGCAGCACTCCCTGGCCTCAAAGTAGGAAAAGGAAAAAAAAAAAACCACCCAAATTAGAACTCTAGAAAACCTTAAATAAAACATGTTCACTAAAGGGGAAGCTTACTAAGGTAGTTAAATATATACTTAACTTCAAGCTTAGGAGCTATTGCTGATGAAGTAGTGGGACAGTGCACAGTGTTACATTATACCCTTCCTTCATCACCTTGTTGAATTGCAGCTAATAGATACAGAGTTAACACAGGCGCTAATACAACTACTGCATTAAAGCACACTTAGCAAAACATTTAAGCGAATGCTTCTCTCCTATTTTCCTTCATACTGCTTCAGCAGTTCTCTAGTACTCACTCCCCTGAACTGGCTTTGGGAATCTTTAAGCGCTAAAGAGGGGTCATATTGGTCCTTTTCACTGTGTGCAAAAATATAAAGGGAAGATGGAGGGTAATGATAGGGCTTTAAAAGTCAGATTTGCAAACTCTTCTTTCATAGAAACTTGGCCTTGAACAGCCAGGCATATGTGTGTTTGTGTGCATACCCATATATTTCAAATTTGCTCATGCAGACAGCTGATCTAAAAGGACATCATGTGAAATTTATAATAGACCATCAGCTAGAGGATTTAAATAAACAAGTCTTAAAACACCATTGACAGCAGATAAACATGTGGAGGACCAATTTTCAGTGGGTTAAAAAATAAGGGGTCAGTTCCACTAGATGATGTATTAATTAATTACAATTCATACCTGTTGAAGATCAGGCGGTGTATGGCTTAACTGAGGTTTGATGCAGTTCCCTATTAAAAATCTACAACAGCTTTGCCCAAAATAACCCACAGCTTTAAATAACACTATTAAGCAGACTAGAAGTGTACTAAAATCACTCATTTACTACATAGTCCATGGAAAAACGACGGAAGAGAGTTGGAAAGCCTGCAATTAAGAGGTTAATGTAGGCCTTGCTTGTCAAACTGAGCACACTGCAGATTTCAAAACATACCGCACATTGCACACCAGTTAAATATTCTACTCTGGCCTATTCTAAGCTCACAGAAGAACAGACCTGTGTTTCACTTCAAACTGTGAGTTGATCGCCTTTCCCTATCTCATCCCATTGTGCCTCTGGCATTGCGTAGGCTTGGGAGAACAGTGTGTGATACAGACCATACAGTGATTAATAGTTGCTGGTAAATCCAATGGGGTGAATTAAGGACAAAACGAACAATCTTATCTTTAAAATTCCTTGCCTTAGTGCACTTGCCAGAGCCTTAGGGCTATATGTTTAAAGCAGTGTGTGCAGTCAGTTGCTTATAGCCGCTCTTCAGGAATACAAGTTGGTTTTCAAATTGCTGGGAATAGATTGTAGGTGCAAAACACATACCATGCAGAATCAAAGTCAACTGGAGAAATCCTAGAACTCTGGATGGATTTACAATTTGCTTTTCTAAAAATGTTGCCTGTCCCAATCTTACAATGAAACTGTGGTGTGTTCACGCTAGCCAGCAGCCAAGCACCCACACAGCTGCAGGACGGGGAGAAAACAGAAGAAAGGTGAGAATGCTTATGGATCAAGGTAAAAAGTGTTTATAGGTGAAGCAAAAGCTGTACGTGAAAGCAAAGTAAAATAAGGAATTTATTTACTACTTCCCATGGGTAGAGAGGTGTCCAGCCACTCCCTGTAAAGTAGGGCCTCAGCACATGTAACAGCTAATTGGGAAGACAAACACCATAACCACAAATGTCCCCATTTCTTCTTCCTTTCCTTGAACTTATGTTGCTCAGCTGACATCGTATGGTATAGGATATCCCTTTGGTCAGTTTGGGCCAGCTGTCCTGG
This sequence comes from Phalacrocorax aristotelis, assembly GCF_949628215.1. NCBI lineage: Eukaryota > Metazoa > Chordata > Aves > Suliformes > Phalacrocoracidae > Phalacrocorax > Phalacrocorax aristotelis. The sequence continues at coordinate 40,332,893 of NC_134311.1, forward strand.
CTGTGTCTCCTCTCAGGTTCTTGCCCACCCCAGTCATACTCACTTTGGGGACAGGGGATGAAAACAGAGGGCCTTGAATCTGTACAAGCACTTTTCAACAATAGCCAAAACATTGGTGTATCAACACTGTTTTAACTACAAAACCAAAACACAGCACATTACTACAGCACATTATTACCTGCCATGAAGAAAATTAACTCCATCCCAGCCAGACCCAACACAAAAGAAAAGAGAGCTGAAACCCTCCAGTGAAATCTCTTTCAACCAAGTCAGCCTTTGTCCCTGGGGTAGACACTTTCACAGATGATAGGAATCAATGTTTGCCTGGACAAATCCAGTCCATCACCAGTTAGCCTAGATAGCTGCTTCCATTTTCATTTTTACAGAAAGAAATCCAATCTCCTTGGCAGTCTGCACTGATAACCTCAATCTTATCTTGTCTTCTGGCCTCCCTGCCAAAAACTGGGCCATGCTGCCTCAGAAGTATGGGTCAGGAAAAGCGTTTGTTGTGTGAGGTGGTGACTTCTACAGGCAAGTATTTTGAGCCTGGTTAAGACCAAGAATTGAATCTATCATATCTTTTATAAACAGGCTTAACAAAATGAACTGAGAAGATGCTACTGAAGGAAAAGCAGTAGAAGATCTGTACCACTGTTACTTAAACCTCACCTGTAATTCATTTGGCAGTGTGAAGAGATTTGGAAATACTATTTGAGTGTGGTTTTGACTGCAAATCATGCTTGGTTTTGATCTTTTTCCATATTTGACCCTGTTTGGGAATAGAAAGACTACTCAATTCATTCAGTTTGTGACATCAGGGAATAAATAAGGTATTTGCACTAGAAGAGAAAAATTGCATGTGACTAAGGAAATCCTACTCACCTACTCAGATGTCTAAAGGCCACTGCTATTCAATGCTGCTAATACTGAGCTGCGCAAATAGTGGCTGATTTGGGATTGGGACTTCGAAAGAATTCTAATGTTGGCATAAGGGCCACATACACTGTCTCAAAATCCTGAAAAGCATTCTTAAGTTTTCTAACTCCACTCTTGCAACTCAGGATGGTAATATGCAAACATATTATGGAACCAGTTTTTTATCATTAAAGTCTCACTGGTGGCTTCAAATTAAATTTTTCCTTAGTAAAAAGCTAAAGAAAATGTTTTGTCATCTTCTTTTTTGTCACTGCTCCTACACATTATGGCACACACCCTGTTCAACATTCACACAGTAAACAAGCATCTCCTTTTGAGTGCCGTGAAGTCCTTCCAGGGCACCTCATCAAACATTTTATTGCCAGTGCAGCCAGCCAATGAGAATGGACACCTGCTCACTGTTGATCCTGAAATACACTGGACTAGCTGCTGAAAAAATGTTGATAGATGGAGTAAAACATCCAGACTTGTGAACTAGCATGGCCTATTTTCTTTCACCAGTGTCAGGTCACCATGGGTGCCTTATTCAAACACAGGGAAATTTTACGTGCAGAACAGTTGCTGCAGTTTTATACTACCTGTGTAATAATTCATGACCAGAGTAATAAAGAACTCATTAAACCTATTTCCTGCTTTTCCTTTACACATAGACCTCCCAGCAGTTTAAGCCACACATAATGAGTCCAAGTATTTTAAGGGATAGTGTTAAAATTATCTACTATTCTTTTATATCTGAAAACTTTCTTTTATTTTCCTCCACTACTTTGCTAACATAACTAGGAAACAATATATTACCCTAATTACATGTTATTTATTAGGCAGCAAGCAAATAAGTCATTCAAAGACAAATCCCTGTAGTTATTCATGGAGCTGCTTTAGATGACAAAGATATAGTAAACCAAGCAATCTTTCATTATATTTATTACACACTCTTTGTACTAATGAACAATAACAGGCTTTGCTGAAATAACGGCTTCTGTTCTGAGTTGTGGTAAATGTTATACAGGCCATATTCATCAAAAGCATGTCAAAGCCATGGATGGCTGTTATTTCTTTTGCTTGCACTTGAGGAAATTGGGTAGCTGGTGAACAACAATGATTTGGAGGGCTTAATAAACATAATGTAAAATAATTAGCGTCTTTAAAAAAACAACATGCATAATATACTAGTGGCAGCTCGACCCCTGAGAAACACACAGTGGTGAAGATGCTGGCAATTTATTTTTATAACCCCTACCTTTGAAAGAGCCTGTGCATTCTCTTTGCTCTCAATATGAGAGACTCTTTCTCTGTGTTGTTAAGCAAGCATTAAATCTTCACCACAGTGGGATGAAAATTTCTTGTTAACTTCACTCATCACTTGGAATTAATGAACGCTGTAAAGCAAAAGAAGTAAATTTGAATGTGAAATCACAGAAAGAAATATAAAAAAAAACTAAGAGAAGAAAAGGGCTTTGGACTTGACTGTATTAAGTACTCTGGGTTAGGTTTTAAGTGCTTTTAGAGAAGAAATTGGAATCCCTATCTTCTTTCTCACATGCAGAAGTCCTACACATGATGTTACGAAAACACACTCTCTCCTGATGGTAAATATTTATGCTTCAAAGAAGCTGACACAGGACAAAACATAAGAATATCCCTGAGTGTGATGGCCAGGGTCATCTCCCAGGAACTGTGTTGAAATACCCATTTATGATCCAGGTATTAGAGAACCTGATCTCCAACAGTCTTGATAGAAGTACTACCCTTCTTGGGCATTGGATCAGAGCTCCAGTTGTCTTTATGTTGCTCTAGGCCTGACCTGGCAAAAATATACTAAGAATAGCTATTGGATAAGTCCTTTCAGGCGGCATAGGTAAGACACCGCAGTGAAAAATGCATTCAGGTGCTTCACATTATGAAGCTTTCAGAGTCCTGGGCAACCACAGGAAATACATGTAAGAAACTTGGTAGAAGATCACTGAGGGGAATTAACACTTTCCAGGGTTGTACATCTGTGCAAGAATTGGGGACCTACGCTTTGAAGTCAGATGCCCCAATGGCAATCAGCCAAAGCTTAGGTTCTTTTTTGAAATTAAATAGAAGACAACATTTGGCATGATAGCATTTGCTATCCCAGATCAAAGTAAGGGCTCTGTCCAGTCTGATGCCCAGCTTTCGGGGACAGATATTTCAAAGTAATTGTACTCCAATCCTAATTCCCTGTGTGCATTCTGAAAGGAAGAATGCTGCAAATATTCATTGTCGAAACAAAAATTCAACTGACCCTTTCAGGAGTGTTCCATAAAAACTAATTCATCTGACTCAATAAAACCAATACTGTGTATTTTTTCAGAAGACTTGGGTAAGAAGAACAACAAACTACTTGCTAACATTGCAAAAAGAGTGCCCCAGTCTGTAAATGCAGTCCAATAAATTCAGTCCAACAAGTTTATTTCTTCATCCTTCCCTTGACTTTTGAGACTTAAAATGAACAAACTAAATTAATTTACAATAATAATTACAAATTTGTGCCTCTAATTCTCTTAGAAACTCATGCTCATTTTTATAATTAGTCTCATGTTTGTTCTTAACAAAAATACCCGAGTCTTCTTTATAAGAAGACTCATGGAATTTAGATGGAATTTGGAGAATTCTTATTGGGATGTAGCTGATGGATTTCTTTCCATCAAAGTCACATAGGGCTGGATATCTATGTCCCAGGGCAGAAACTTGGTACACGCTTATAACAGGAAACTGTAGAGTCATAGAATCATAGAATAGTTTGCGTTGGAGGGGACCTTTAGGTCATCTAGTCCAGCCCTCCCCTGCAATGGGTATGGACATATTCAACTAGTTCAGGTTGCTCAGAGCCCCATCCAAGTTGACCTTGAATGTTTCCAAGGATGGGGCAACTACCACCTCTCTGGGCAACCTGTTTCAGTATTTCACCACCCTCATCATAAAATCTGTCTTCTTCATATCTAGCCTAAATCCCTCTATTCGTTTAAAACCATTACTCATTGTCCTATCACAACACACCCTACTAAAAAGCCTGTCTCCATCTTTCTTCTAAGATGCATTTATGTATGCAAAGGCCACAATAAGATCTCCCCAGAGTTTTCTCTTCTCCAGGCTGAACAACACCACATTTCTCAGCCTGTCTTCATAGGAGGGGTTCTCCAGCCTTCAGATCATTTTTGTGGCCCTCCTCTGGACCTGCTCCAACAGGTACATGTCTTCCCTGTGCTGAGGACTCCAGAGCTGGATGCAGTACTACAGGTGGGGTCTTACCAGAGTAGAGCAGAGGGGCAGAATCACCTCCCTCAACCTGCTGGCCACACTTCTTTCGATGCAGCCCAAGATATGATTGTCTTTCTGGGCTGCAAGCACAAATTGTCAGCTCATACCCTGTTTTAAATCCACCAGTAACCCCAAGCCCTTCTCCACAGAACTGCTTTCAATCCCTTCATGCCCCAGCCTGTATTGATACCAGGGCTGTCCCGACCCAGGTGCAGGACCTTGTACTTGACCTTGTTGAACTGCATGAGGTTCACATGGGCCCACTTCATGAGCTTGTCCAGGTCCCTCTGGATGGCATCCCCTCCCTCAGGTGTATCAACCACAGCACTCAGCTTGGTGTCATCTGCAAACTTACTGAGGGTGCACTTAATCCCACTGCCTGTGTCATTGATGAAGGTATTAAACATTACTGGCCCCAGTACAGACCCCTGAGGGACACCACTCATCACTGATCTCGATCTGGACATTGAGCTGTTGACCACTACCCTCTGGATGCGACCATACAACCAATTCCTCATCCACCAAACAGTCCATCTGTCAAATCCATACTTCTCCAATTTAGAGAGAAGGATGTTGTGGGGGACCATGTCAAAGGCCTTACAGAAGTCCAGACAGATGACATCTGTAGCTCTTCCTGTGTCCACTGATGTAGTCACTCAATCATGGAAGGTCATTATGCTGGTCAGGCAAGACTGGTGAAGCCATGCTGGCTGCCTCAAATCATCTTCCTGTCCTCCATGTGCCTTAGCATAGCTTCCTGCAAGATCTGTTGCATGATCTTCACAGGCACAGAGGTGGAGCTGACAGGTTGGTAGTTTCCAGGGTCCTCCTTTCTATCCTTTTTAAAAATGGTCCCTTTTTCTGGTCACTGGGGACTTTGCCTGACTGCCTTGACTTTTCAAATATTATAGAGAGAGCTTGGCAACTACACCAGACAATTTCTTCAGGATTCTGGGGTGCGTCTCCTCAGGTCTCATAGACTCATGTATGTTCAGGTTCTTCAGGTGGTCTTGAATCTGTCTTGTCTCACAGTGGGAGGGACTTTGCTCCCACAGTCCCTGCCTTGAGGTCTATCCTCTTGAGAGGCGTGGGAAGAGAGGTTGCCAGTGAAGACTGAGGCAAAAAAAGCTGTTGAGGACCTCAGCCTTCTCCTTGTCTGTTGTTACAAGTTTGCCACTTGTGTTCATCAGAGGGGGTACGCTTTCTTTGACCTTCCTTTTCTGGCTGACATACCTGTAGAAGCCATGTGTTTTATTCTTTATGTCCCTTGCCAAGTTCAGCTCCAGCCATGCCTTGGCCTTTCTGACTCTATCCCTACACAACCAGTCAGCACACCTATACTATTCCCAGGATACGTGGCCATGTTTCCTTTGCCTGTGTATTTCCTTCCTGGCCTTGACCAGCAGGTCTTGACTCATCCTGGCTGGTCTCTTGCTGTTCTGTCCTGATTTCTTACACATGGGGATCAAGAGCTCTTGCGCACTATGGAAAGCATTCTTAAAGATCTGCCACCTCTGATCTTCTCCCTTGTCCCTGAGGGAAGTTTCCCAGGGAGGTCCTATTGACTAACTCTTTGAATAGCTGGAATTTTGCTCTCCTAAAAGTCAGGGTGCCGGCCCATATCCCTCAGGACTGCACATTCCACCAGTGCATGAATACTGCAGCCCAGGCTGCCTCCAGCCTTGATGTCTCCAGTTAACTCACTTGCCTTGGTGAACAACAGGTCCAATTATGCACCTCCTCTGGTGGAGCTGAATGTTACCTGGCTTAGGAAATTATCTGTGATGCACCCCAGGGGTCTCCTGGATTGTCTGCAGCTCACCTATACACTGTAATGGATTTGGTGCTAGTGGTACAGTAGTGTTTGTGCGTATGAGAACTATGCAAATATTATAGTATGCAGATTACAAATGGGTAAATTCTGTTTAACCCAGACTGCACAACTGTCCAATGCTAGGATCAGAGTGAAAGAAGAGAACAAGAAAAGGTTGATTAATACAGTGTAACTGATTCTACAATTTTGCAGTTAAGTTTGGGCTCACATACTTTCAGCTTTTTGGTGGTAGGAGATATCTGACTGATGAAGGCCACACTGCCAGAAGTGCTGATATAAAGTGCAATTATTCCATACAATGATCACATGAACATGTTATGCTGGTCATCTCTAAGTAACCTGTAGTCCTCTATATAATTGCTTGTTTCACCTTTGCAGAGGAATTGATCTTGGCTAAAAATTATGCTACCTCAGTCCATTAATGTTGCAGAGGCTGTGAGCCTCAGTGCCATGCGTAAACAAGTTACTTGGTCTAATGGTGTCTTTCCTCACAAGCTGAAGTAATTTCAGCCCTCTCTTAAATTTCAGGGTAGTCTTTCATCTGAGGCAATTGTGATGAATTATGCTATACAAATATATTTGCTTTCATTTCCTATACCAGTAACTAGGGTCCAAAAAAAAGAAAAAAAGAAAAAAAAAAAAAACCAAACACCAGCGTGCTCCTCACCTAATAAACATACAAAAAAGAGGTGGACAGATGCAGATAGAAAGTGCAAGCTGGACTAACAGTATGCCATTTATCTGAACCCTACCATATTCTATATATTTACAAAACTCTCTTCATTATAACAGTGTTATAGGAAAAAATGTTCTCCAAAGTCATATAATTCCACCGATCTGTTCTTCTCCAAGTCAGCCCAGAAGTTAGGCATCTGCCCTATAAATTGTCGTATTCATCTCATCTCATATGAGGCCGATGGATCATCATTAGAGGAAAACCTAAAAGCAAAGGAATGGCTCATTCACCTTTCACCCTGTAGTAGGGGTATGTTCCTGAGAGTAAGGGTGAGTACATCTGCAGGACACAAAGGAAGCCTACACCATGATAAATGGCAGTGAAGATAGGGCCCTTGGTATCCAACACCATGGATGATTAATGCTTTTGAATACAAAGAGTTACCACTAGGTCCCAAACATAATGAAGAAAAAAACCCTTCAGTATTTCAACATGTGACAAAGCATATAACCACATTCAGTTATTCAAAATACACACAGAGACACATATCTTGCCGAAACCCATATGAAGCTTTTTAGGGGTGTAAATACTCAGAAAAGGCTCCGCTTGTGAGCTAAGGAATATAGTACATGCATCATTATTAACTTATTCCTTGTTGCCTACCATATAAGACAACTGCATTATCATGTACCTAGTAATTCTCCTTTGAAATAACGAACAAATAACAATGACAAATGCTGCCACCACATAATTGGTATAATGAATTTCAATGGGGAAGAGATTCTGAGTGTGAATTCTATTTCCTTAGAGCTGGGATAGATTAAGAATAAATCATGGAAGTTACTGCAGATTTAACCCTTACATCACTAAGACAGAAGTCTGACCTGCATTTTGTGGACAATTTTTAGAATAAAACAGCTGAAAATAAGAAATTCCATCAAAGCTTGACCAAGAGACAAATAAAACCTGTAGATCAGGTGCTAAGCATCTTACAAGCTGCTTTAGAAATAATAAAAGTACAAACTGCCACCTGGAATTAGAACTACAAAAGGTCGTCTTAGTTATGGCTTTCATTTGGCCTGCTAAGCCATAAAGGATGTTCTGAATTAAATGTTAGGGCAAGCTTGTGCATTCAGGGACAGGCAGGACAGCTTCTGCTTTCTAGGTCCAGCTCTGTGGTGATACTGTTTGCATTTAAGGAACTTTAGCCAAACAACTGCCATTCTTCTCCTCTCTTTATGAATCAGTTACCTCCCTGACTGCACTTTTGTCCATTTGGTTGGATGGGTAAGCAAGTACATGTTTCTGTAGAAGTAATACAGCAAATGTTCAATAAAATAAGTTCAAGGCTCCTTTCATCATAAAGTAAGATGTGACAAAAAAACCTACAACCATTCCAGCTCTGTTCTAAACTCAACACCGCAAACATGGATAATACTTGTGAAATTTACTAAAGATTGTCACCATGTGCATTTGTTACTTTATACTCAGCAAAGAATGGTGAATTTTCTTATCTGTGGAGATGTCCATTACAAGGCAGAGATGCCTCCAGAGGGAGATAAATAGAGATGAAGGACAATGAGGAATATGTGACACCTGCACAGTGTGATGCCAGGCCACAGTCCTTTAAGAAGTGATACAGTGGCAAGGGTGCATGTCCAGTGCTGACTACAGAAAGTTACAGTGGCCAGAATAAAGAGGTGCTAGGGGACTGTGCCTTTCTTTTGATCCACTCCCCCCTTCTTTTTTTTATTACTTAAAAATATTGTAAAAATAGATCCTTCTGAAAGGAGGGAGAGGATAATTGGGTGGTAACTGTAGTGTCTGTGATGGTTATATCCCAAGGCAACAGCTGAAAATAAAACACAGACTCTCATATTTAGTCAACTGCTGAAGCCATCTGACAGATGAATGTGAAAACTATTCTGTGGACAAATTCTTAATCACCCAGGGACAAGGGAGCCCTGATTAGGTGCATGTGGAGAAGCAGTGCTCTTTAAAACACAAGAGGTTTTTCACCTCCATATTGCCAATTAGGTGGTATCCTGAATAAGATGCCAGACAGCAAAGTTGAGGAGAATTGACTGGATAAAACAGAAATATGACATGTGAAATACATATGAATCAGAAGAAAGGACAAGGAGAATGTAAAGGATAAAAGAAAATTGGTGACAGCTGACCGTGGAGCACAGATTCCTGAGCTAGTGACCATGCAAACAGATAAGTACAGAGAACAGATTGGCTGAACATGGCTACACTCTCCTTCTTACCAGATTGGCTTATACAGAGCCATCCAAGCATCTTTGACACACAGCCGAACTTCTTACAATCTCCATCTACAAATGTTGATGAACTGACTGTAGCAGCCAAATGATAAAAGTCATGCAAGAAAAATCTATTAGTAGCATGCACATTAACCTCTGTGAATTACTGACGCCCAGTTCATGAAATAAATCACCTGAACTGCTAAAGGTCCATTTAAAGACCTCAATTTAAATGTCATGTCATCAAAAAAGAGAACAAAACAAAAACCACAGAGCTGGAAGAAGTGTACATATTTCAGTAACCAAAATAAAAAAATAAATGCAGATACAAGCATTCAGAAACAAACAATTACTTCCCATATTCTCTCCCAAATCCATAATCTGGAAAGCAATGTAATCCTCAGGAGTAAGAAAAATATTCTGAAATTCTGTATTTATCCTAGCACTTTCACAAATTATCATCATATTGAGCAAGCCACTAAGCCTTCAAGTCTCTATTCTTACCTACAATAAGCATATGATTTAAGGACATCATCATACCTTTCCATGACATTCCAGAGGTATTTGAGAATTAATTCAGCTGACAATCTGTGTGTGAAGAATTTGAAAAGGACTGCATAAGCATAAGCCTCAAATTATTACACTTTACAAAATAGCTCTTCTTGATCTTAATATTTGGATCAACTTTCTTCTCCTTGTATATGATAAAGAGGAAAAAAAAACCTAGACCATAATATTTTCCATCAACCAGGTTATTTTTTAGGTAAAAAGATGAACTTCGATGAGAAAATTCTAGAAGAGTTTCTCATTTCCATAAACAGTTTTTTCAATTTTACTCAGATCAGAAATACTGGAGACCATTTTTTCTGTGGCTGTAGCAAGCATTCTATTTTTAAAGAAAATCAGAGAAAATCTAAAGAAGGGTATTTTATTGAAAAAAACTGATAAATTACTTCTAGATGGTAAAAAACTATAATTTACCAAGTAGTCTGAGAAAAAGTTATGAGTAGATAGTAGAAAAGTGTCCTGCATAGAATTTCCCTCTTTTCCCTATTGTATCTGAAACTGTAACAGTTATTCTTACAGCACAATTAAAAAGCAAGCTTCAGAAAGCCCACTATGATTCTGAGCTTTTGGGATATAGAATAATTTCAGGCATTATTCTGAACTTTGCCTGACACATAAGACTAGAGTGTTTTAGTGATCAGTAGTCATTGTTAACAAAATTGGCATCAATGGAAACTCCAGATTAATGGTATTGAGCAAAAGTGTACCCATTCTGTCAATCACCAGTCTAACCCAAGCTCAGATGTTCATGTGCTGGCAGGTCTTTCACTCACAGTTTTCATCCTAAGTGATTGTGCTGAAAAGCCATGAGATCAAGAAATGACAAATATAAGTAGTTTGGGGTTCTCCTTTTTAAATCTCAGAATACATCTGAAAGCTTGCTTGTGCCTAAACTAGAAACCCCATCATTGTTAGTCAAGGCAAGTAAGATATGAAATGATGACAACACTTTTCACTGTCCAGAAGTGTGCTTCAGGATCTTATATACCCAGGGATAAACAAAATGCTTGATCTGTAGCTCTGTTCTCAACTACTCCCTTTCAGTCACTGAGGCTTATTGTATCCATGAGATATACACAAGACTTGTTTGGCTTTCTCTTATCCCTTTAACAATGCTCCTACCATTCAGTTTCTTATTTCTTCCAGGTGTTCTCAAATTCATTTCCTCAACATCTGCTGGATGAACTCAGACAGGTGTTCATAGATGTAATATATCTATGACTCAACATTATTAGGATGTTTGCACCTATACAGTTGTTTGAGTGTAACTTACAGTTTATGTAAAGAAGGAAAAGTAAGCATGCACTATAACGATATACGCCACTACAACTGCAAGAGCATTGTGAAGGGAAGGTGGAATTACACCATTCGTCTTGCTGGGGGAGCAATGACCAACAAGTCACTCAGAAGGATGGTTTCTGAAACCATCTTTGAACATGCCCTTCTCTGCCCTTGGGATGCTCCCCTAGCTCTCCAACACCTAGATGAAAAATGTTGGGAAATTATCCCCTGGGCATGCTGAATAGTCTGTTGTAGCTGTGAGAATGTGGTGAGCAAAGACAGAGCTAGGGGATTGACTGGCATATACAAAGAGACTTCTAACCAGGGGAGAGACAGCAGGGGATCCTGTTGCTGAAAGCCACACTGCAATCTCTACAGCATTTACCATTGTCACCTTCTATCCACCAAGAGAAGCAAAGCAACTCCAGGACGCTGTCCCTTGGCCACTCATCTGGAGCTGTCACCCATCAACTTTGTTCCTGTCCAGTCATGTCTCAGCACAACTTTCACATTTAGACAAACCATACTCAAGTGACATTTTCCCACTGTCACAAGACCTTCAGTAACTAGTCTCTTCAACAAAAGCCTGCAAGTGGCAGTGAGGCTGCCAACAGTCGTGAAGAGAAGCCCTGAAAACGGGGTGGAAATACCTCATCACTCTGAATTTCTGCTGGGAAATTTGGACCAGCTCCAAGCTTTGAAATAACAAAGCTGCCATCAGCTGGGATGCAACTGGCAGAGACGAGCCAGGGGCGCAAAGAGGAAAACGTGAAGAGGGTACCACACAGACAGAGAAACAAGACTATCTGGAGAGCTTTGTTTTTGAAACATCTTTGGAGGGCCGGAAAGAAGGGAACTGGGGAAAGAAAGAGAATGGCTCAGGTCCTTAAACATTGCTTTTAAGGGCTTTTAAGCCTCTTAAGCATCTATGAAACTAAGAGAAGAGCGAGCACGAATCAAGGACCAAAAACACTTCAGAGCAGGAGCATTTTTATTGTCATTCTTATTAATGCTAACCATTGAGAAAAGAAGAAAAAAGCAGCTATAGTGATTTAAAGATAGTTCAGCCCAATTGTTCCTGCCTGCCCATACCCCCAGTGCTACAGAAGGAAAAGGATTGATTGGATAGAACCTCCAAGCCCTTTTTCTCCTCGACATGCAGCTTAACTTGTCTTAGGGGTAGAAACAGGGCAGAGAAGGATAAGCAGGGACAAGCACTGAACTTGTCTTGCTGCTGCTTTCTCTGCCTAGGCTGGATGCCCCTCATGATTCTGGGATATGTCCAATTCTGGGGACAGATCCATGCTTTTCTAAAGAAAAGTCTTTCCTCTTCTCCTCCGCTCCCCCTTTCCACATTTGCCTACCCATTTCTCTGTGATCTGTCGAGGAGAGAAGATAAAGACTTTGCATTTTGAGCACTAGGATGGGAGAAAATTAAAGAAAAGCAGCAGAAGAATATCTAAGTGCTTCATCCCACCCCCAGAAGTCTTTATTTTATTCTCTCCTAAATTAAAATCTATGCTTTTGTGAGACTAAAGCTTATGGCTAAGTGCTGTTTCTTCTAATTGAAGGTAAACTTTGTCTTGCTTATGTGTGAAGACCTGTTATATAGAAAACAGAAAAACTTGTCTCAGAACACAAGAACGAAATTGCACAAGAACCTTAAAAAGACCAACATGTGAGTTGGGAGAAGAGGAATACCTTGCAATTTGAGGCAAAAGAATAGACACTTGTGTGATGCAGAGCAATTACAACACCATTAGCATAACAATGAACAAAAGATTGCAGAAGTGAAGTGTGATACTGATCATTTTGGCTCATTTGGGAATCCTTGGGATTGACCTGCAACATGGAAAAGTTTGAACATTTTTGTGGAAACTGGGAGAGCTCAGCACCTTGCAGGCTTGTGCTTATTTGTATGAGGTGGGAAGGGAAACATGACATTAAAAGAGCCAGTTATGTGTTTGTGCCTATAGATTTGTTGACATATATGTTATTTTCTTTGTATTTTATGCTTCCATGTGTTTGACGCCCTTGATTCTTTAAATCAATGATGAAGATTAAAAGTTCCAACAGTGTAAATCTAAAGTAATTTTATAATCCATGTTCATTAAAAGACGACACAAAAACACTCCTTATATGATACTCAGTGAAACAAGTTAGAAAGGAATTATTGTAAGAAAGTGTTTAATTTCTATAGTGCTGCATAAACATTGCTGTAATGTTGCTCATATTTTCAGACCCTGAACTCCCTTTCTCCCCATAATTCTATTCCTTAATGGTTATAATACAGTAATTTTCAAATATAGAATATTATATCACAGTTTTTGAAACATGAAATAGTACAAATGAGACTAAGAATCCAAGGCAAGTTGTCACTGAGGTCAATATAGACAGTCCTACTCAGCTGTGAATAAAACCCTTGGGAGACATCACTATATTAATTTCCTTTCATAGTCTAGCCTAAGGAAAGAATCCAAATCCGCAGAGGCAGAATTCTAAAAGCCATAATCTTTAGCATTATCTTATTCCCAGGTATTTTCAACCCATGTTTTCACAAAATGTCTCTAGCTGTATCTATTCAGTCTTGGAGGCCACTGATTCTTGGTTTGTCTGTCTCTACCGGTTCTTGATCTATGCTCGAGAAGTACTGTAGACTGTAGGAGAGCAGGGAGGAAATAAATTTGTTCACCAAGCCAGTTTTCTCAGGTTCACACAGCTCTGCATAGACATGATTCTGAAGTTCATGACAGACGCTTTTGAAAAATGTGTCATTGCAGGCTCTCCATATATTGTTCCTCCCTTCCTGTCACACTAAGTACTCTCTGAAGAACTCTTAGAGTATTTGTTTTGCACAACGCTTAATAGCATTCCCAGACAGCCTTTACAGAGCTACAGCTACAGGCCACCCATCTTGTTTCAAGTGCTTTAACAATTCCTGAAGATTTTGGTTTCAAAAGTTTTGAACCCATTCATTAAAGGTCTCTATGTTTTTTCCTCAAGAATTGTATCGGAGAGGAAAATATCTTTTGTTCAAAGAAATGTGAGTATCTTGAATTTTTTTACCAGCAACTGCCAGAACAGTGCCATTGTCTCCGACCCTTAAAAAACCAGGCTGAACACTGCCAATGAGGAATGCTCAGAAAAATCTTTCAGTATGACACTGGGGAGGGGAGAAGGGTGAACCTGATTTGTGGAATAAAGCTGTCAGCAAAGGACTGCCAGTAAAAGGAGGTCTCTCTTTTACAGGCTTTTCAAATTTTGAAGATTATGCAGGGAGAAGTATGGGAGAAAAATGCTCCTAGCTAGTTTCAGAAAGTTCAGTCAAATGGATGAACACACCACTGGGATGCTCCAGCTATTATGCAGCAGTCTGGTGCATACAATCAGGGAAAAAACAGCTTTCTCTCCAGTGGCTGAATTCAACATAAAAATATGTCCAGATCTCTGTACTGCACTAACTTAGACTAGTTCAAGCTTTGGAGTTTTGAAGTAATAACGCTAAATCATTGAAATTGCACTTTGCTTTACATCTTGTAAATGTATTTGTTATTTTTTCTCATTCTGAAACAGGAAAAGTTTGTTTCCTGAAAGAAACTGTAATTTTTTCACTCATTTATATATGACATAATAGAAGTGAAAAAATGCAGGCATTTTAGCCCTTTGGAGAATGGTTGAGTGTGTAATTTGGGCTTATTCAATATGAATCACTTAGGAAAAACAAGGTTTTAACTGAACAGTGAGCTATGAACACTCTCAATGTGTTTTTTTTTTCTATAGATTACCAAGGTATGGGCTACCTGAACCAGTCCAAAACTACAGTAAAGGCTGCTCAAATGCCTGACCTCAAGCGGAAACTGAGAAACAAAATTAAGTCAGTTATCTGCCTTCTGAACTACATTGCCATGGATTCCCACTGAGCTGAAAAATCCCAGGATCTGGTGGAGACTGTAAAAAGCTCACCTACTCTAGCTTCCAACCTGTCTCTTTAATCCATTCTTATCCAAACAGTAGTCTTCAGACGACCAAATCTGCCAGCCAGAAAATTAACAAAACAGGAAATTAATAAAAAGTATCTACTTTGTCTTAAGCTCAAACACAAGTTATTCTATGAAGTGAAATGGTGTATTCAACAAAATATTTGTCAGAGACATTAAAGCCTATGATTTATGGACTAGCTGTCATGTCATACAAGATGGCAGATTTACAATTATGCCAGGTACAGTAGGAATTTTAGAAGTTAAAAATAATTAAGATAATTCAATTTGAAAAGTTTTATAATCTAAAGTACACACATAATGATCAAAGGTCATGTCAATATGTCTATTAGAAACGTCTCTATATAGAACATGAATAAATAATTCATCCTGGCCTCAGGAGACTCAAGGATTAGAATCAATTACTACAAAGCTTTGTTGTTGCTGTTGTTCTGCACATAGTGATAAAGATGCTACCCTGATGGATCTTCAGATTACATTTTCATTAAGTCTCTATGTCTTTAAAGGTAGTTTAAATCTATCACCTTGAGTGTGCATCATCTTATCACCTGCAGCAAAGTTTTTCAACATCAGCATTTCACGGACTACTACAATATGTTGTGTAATAATTTGCAGTGTAAACCATCCCCAGGCTTTCAGGCAGTCAGGTCCCGAATGAAAAGTTCTTGACATGATCAGAAAGGATGAAGGAAAAAACAAACAAACAAACAAACAGATATCCAGATAACTATATTATCTTTTTTTAGAGAAATCACTGATTAAACAGTAACTAGGCTTAAGAACTCAGTCAAGAACCAGATAGCTGAAATTGTTCTGGATTTCTTATAAGGTAGCATTTCAGATTCTTGTGGAATGAACATGAACAAAATTAGGGAAATGCTTTCAAACTTGGGGATAGACACATTAGAATTCCAAAGCAGACACTGATCAGTATTAAGCAATGAGATTTCATTTGCAGATGTCATGTAAAATTAATTTTCATAATTCTCTTAGTTCCTGTCTACATATACATATTTTTTTCTTATTATCTACTTTATTACCATGTTTGAATTCTCCTGTCCTATGTCTGGGAAGCAATGAGAGATAGGTATTCTACTACCGCTCAATGAAAAATGCACTTTTGATTCTTAAACCACTGGTCCCATGAACTGAGGCAGACTTCCCTCTAAAAACATTAGCATGGCATAAAAAGGGGGACAAAGTATTAACTATCAATTCAAGTGAAATTACTGCTAAAGTTATGTTGGGGTGTGACATTTAAAGCGCTTCTTATGCAATGAGATTTCCCACTTGAAGTTCACAATTCAGTTTGACACATTCCTCTAATAGTGTATTTAGAAGCCACAGTCTGAGAGATAATGCCATCAGCAGTGACCCATTAACTCCATATCAACAAGCAAATTCAGCACAGTCACTCCTACCAAATACACCTGAGTTCTTCCATTTAAGTATCAGGAAACATCTGACTGCTTAGCTAGCAAGATTTAACAAGATTACAGCCCAAGGAAGAATGGCTTCAGGCTGTTGTCACATTCACTCTAACTCATATTCATAATGTCTTCTGATCTATCTCTAGGCTCATAATGTGCAAGGAAAAATAAAACATCCGGATTTTACTTTTCTGCCAGCTTTATAGCTAAAGAAGAAGAAACAGGATTTGTAAAAGGAATTTATGCCACTACTTCACTGCAGTAGGGAGGCGGGGGAGAAGGAGCCATGTGTAATCGTTGTCATATATAGGTTATATGAGTGTGGTGCTTACCTGGAGAGGAATTTGAACATCTAATGCAAACCATATCCACCCCATTACCTGGGACTAGCAATATGTTATCAATGGGCAACCAGACTTCTAAATAAGCTAAATAGGAGCATAAGTGTGTCTTCATTTTGTCAAGTCCTCTTATTTTTACTTCACTTTGAAAAAAGTACATGAAATTGGAACAAGTTGGCTTAATGATGCTGTTTATACACACATTTTCTCACTGGCAAATCACAAACAATTTTGTGTACGGTACTGGAGTTTTAGCAAGGTCCATTGGACAAAATGAAGAAAAAAGAATTCCTTGAGCTCATTCTGTGTTATGTATTAACAGCTTACTACTACCTGATGAAAAATATTTTTCATAGTATGTATATCCTAATGGGCTGTCAAATGGAAAATTTCTAGATTTGGGGAAAACTCTCACAGTTCTTCAGAAAGGGCTTGGTTCTGTCTTCTGTACTTCTTTGTGTGAAGTAAATAAAGCTCCTAACATATACATAAGATCAATGGGTCCATCTAGAAAGGTTTTCTATGTTACTAAAAAACAAACAAACAAACAAACCAACCAACCACAAAAAATCCCACAACATTGTATAGGGTTTGCTATATCAGAAGACATGTTAACCAAAGTTGTTAAAACAATGAGTAAGCCACAATCTGAACCTCAGAAATTTTGGATACAAGGGTCAGTCAGAACAGCAGAAGTTTCCAAGAAGTTACTTGATTTATTCACCTCTCTCTGATCTTTAATTTAAAATATCTTAAAAATATACATATATATGCACACATATATATTTGTGTGATATTCGGGAATCAGAAAAGAGGAGGGAGAGAGGGAGAGACTGAAAGAGGGGGAGAGTAGGTTTTTATTATGTTTAAGTTTTCTCCTCATGGTCCTCAGATAAATCACATGAGAAGCAAGAAATACGGGGAGGTAGAGTGACAAGATGACAAATCTACTCATTGTCTGTATTTCAGAGTGCTTAAATTTAGAGACATGAGTCTCTAACCTCAGGTAAGACTATAAACCCAGAATGCTTCGGTATTGCTGTCCACAGTGAAGTAGTGACACAGGCATGAAATTTCAAAACTACAAGAATAAGTTGGAATTAGAAATTCCAGGTGAGACACTTTCTTTGATAAAACTGCAGTTACTTACTACTCCCTTTTTTAAGTCAGCTGAGTCCTGTGTGATTATTCAAAAATCTAAATTATTTTGAAAGCACCCCACATGTATGATGTAACTGCAGGATATAATAATTCTCTGGAAGTTAAAAATGCAGGCACACACTGGGGGATGTATAAATATCTCTTAAACCTAAGAACACTCCAGATCATTATTTCTGGCCCAGAAAATTCAGTGACCCCAGATAACCCACAAAGCCTCTGCCAGGAAAATGAAGGCTGGCCATTGCAACAGTAGATATTGGCCAAAGCAGTGCAAAGAAAGGAAACAGATTTAGATATTGATTCAACAACTTTCCTTGGCAGCATCTGACAGCAGGCATTCCTGTGAACCCCAAATGGATTTTGAAAGCATCCTCCACAGTTGCATATAAATGTTTCCTCCAGTGTGGCAACACTTGTCAACACAGAATAGTGCTGATTCTACTTTTTTTTTAGAAAAAGAATAAATTGCATTCAATGTTTTGCCTTAAATCTCCAGGGCTCTGGTGCAGAGGGCAGCACTGAGGCCATGTTTGGAAACATTCTTCGGATGTCTGATTTCAGGACCATCTACAATTTCCCTTAATGTCCAGAAAATATCTGTCCAACAAACGTAGACACTGTTGAAACTTCCAGTCAATTAATATGTCCTTTGAGCTATGGAGGGGGAAAAAATGCAATTAAATTATTTTCCCAGATACCTGAGAAAAAGAAACACACTGTTCTATGTTTGGTATATCTTTAAGCTAGTCTTTCCTTGATTAAACTTGTAAAAATACTAAGCATAATTCCAGAAGAGGAAAGGTTTTCTATCTGAGGAGACATGTCACATATTGATATGCCCTGAGAGCATTTGGAAGCCAATATCCTTTGTGTAAAGGACTGTATAGATCAAGAAAAATAATTTCTACCATTTTATCAGCTATGTAAATGGCTGAATGTGAAAGTTTTTGTGCTCAAGCCTTGATCAAATTAGATTCTCTTCTTTCAATCAGAGAAAGACTGCCTATTCCCTTCAACATATAAGCTGCTACTGAGGGCAAAGTGTGATAGCGATGAGGAAGGAAGGCTCTGCTGCTGCATGTAGGAGGAGGATTCATGCCGTTGTCAAGCTGGCACCCTTGCCTTTCAGCACACACTCTGCTCTGCTGCCATTCAGCAGCTGCAGGGAGAGATAGATCATCTGAAGAAGCTGAGACAAATATTTGATTTGGATGATTATCCTGCAGGTGTCTCATCATCACCATGATGCTTAGGATTACTAATTATTTTCCTTCCATTTATGCATATCTTGCTATGAATACCTATATCATGGCATAGGTAATTAAGGTTTTGATCAGTGTGACCCTTGACCACTCTTTCAAGGAGATCCCACTAATAGAGAATACCTGCACTGGAGGAGAGAAGAAATGCCAGAGGTGATGCCAACAGAAGGCTTGGTTAATCTCATTTCCTGTCTCTTCTTTCCTTTAATGGAATACTATTTAGGTAATGATAATGAAGCATCTATCAGGTTTCCTCAACCTATTTCAGTGAGGCTTACACCCACATGTGGCTAGCCTTATTAGCTCCTGACGTTGGGCATAAACATAACCAAATAAATAAATCAAGTGGCAGCACAGGTATTATTATTTTTTAAAGCTGTTAACAGTATCTGATATGACCTCCTAAGCATGAAGTATTGTTTAATTGTCTGCATTCCTTGTCTGGACTAGATGGTATCACTCAAATACTAGCCTGTCCCTTCATAAAGGTCAAAAAGGATGCAGTTTTGTGTA
This sequence comes from Phalacrocorax aristotelis, assembly GCF_949628215.1. Lineage (NCBI taxonomy): Eukaryota > Metazoa > Chordata > Aves > Suliformes > Phalacrocoracidae > Phalacrocorax > Phalacrocorax aristotelis. Next base: position 40,352,438 of record NC_134311.1, read on the forward strand.
CACATAATGAAAATCATTTTTCCTCACAATACTCCCCACCACAACCTACTTTCATACTAGGTGACACTAAAAGAGGGATAGGTACCTTAAAAAAAATAACAGCTTAATGGTATTCAAACAGCTTACCACGTTGAATCTGTTGGATTGATTTTACACTACAAAAATATGAATATAGTTTTGTTTATTTATGGAATTTCTGAGTACAAATGGAAATAGAAAAACAAACTGTTAACATCTCACCTCTTTTTAAAATCAAGTTAATTTTCAAATGACAAAACCAAATCGTACCAAATGACCCTTCTTCCATTAGAAAACATAAAAGTTTTTTTCCTGAGGTTTTTGGCTCTTCTGTTGAACAGCGGTAGAGGAGTCAATGTTTCACGTTGATCAAAATTAGAACATCTTATTACATTAATTGCAGATATTTCCTAGGTAACATTCTGTTCTAGGAAGGTTTTTGATGTTCTGGTGACTTTAGCTCAGCTAGGAACAAAGCTAGTTTGGAGATACTGGGTAGTCCCTCCAGGAAGGAAGCCAGGACTTTTCAGCCACTTCTGAAGATTACATTTGGGAGAATCCAGCACTGTTCATATTTCTGTGGGTTCCTCTGTACAGGTTTCACAGGCAGAAATTATTTACAGAGTAGTGAGACATTACATGATTACACCTATATATATAATTAAGTGGTTACAGTATAGACGTATTACTGCTTTGTAATGTCAGCGGCAGAAGCGTTTTCACCAGGAATTGAACGTACTTCACTCTAGCAATTAGAATCTGTATTCAGACTTTACACTACTCCAATAAGGTTATCTAAGAGGTATCAAAGTTACAAGACAACCTGTGGTTTCCCAGCAGCCCATCTAATATCCAAAATTTTATGCTTAGACAATCAGTACATGAAAGTTTGTGTTCATTTTGTCAGATAGACACGGGTGTGGAAACACATCACTTAAGAGACCTAAGCAGAGAAAAAGCAGGAGGCTTCTTGTTTTCTGAGCAGCCACCAAGTGTCTAGTGAGATGTGAGAGTGCTTGGGGCATGCCCTCCCCTATTTACAGGCTGTGCTAGGTGTTTCCAGCTATTACTCCCACTGCTGTGAACCTGCAGCTCTTCCCTTGTTGTAATAGTTGGCACTGCTGCCAGATGGACCTCTTTTGCCACTCTTGTGCTACAGTTCTTGCCCAGATAGCAAGAATGCAGCCAGGTGGAAGTGAAGGAGACAGAGCAGCAACAAGTCTGAACTGAAGTGGCAGGGACAGGGGGACAGACAAAGAGAAAGACATTTCTTCCTGCAACAGAGGACAGGGGAAAGCCAAGTTAGCTGCACCAAGAACATATGTTATTGAGCATCCCTGGGACTCATCCTCCAGCCTCTGTTTCTGAGCCTGGATCTCTGATCAAAGATACTGGGGCCTGGAGGGAAGTGGCAACACCATAGCTGGGAAACACAGACTTAATGAGATAACTTGAAGGCACTCTGCTGTTAAAAAAAAAAAAAAAGTTTTAACTTTCTATCCAAACTAGAGTAGGATGCGTAGTTGCTTCTGAAGACTTGCAAATTTGGCAGCAGCTGCTGGAAACAGTTTAATTTGATGCTAAACAGAAATAATAAGGCTTGGCTGTTGCATAGTTAAAAGGCAGGCAATTCCTTCCTTAAGCATGTTTTCAGATGCAACCTAAGTCCATCAGATCCAGCTTGAAAGACCACCCAGGATGAAAGCATATTTGTTGACTGAGTCGCCAAAGGCAATCAATAATAGAAGTTAGTTGTAGGAAAGAAACAACATACTGCTTTTTTGGGATCATGACATCTAGCTTTAAAAACAAGAAGGTGGACATGAATCAGACTGAATTTCATTATATTAATCATCGAAATGTTGATTTGGTGAGAGGACTCCTCTTCCTAGATAGCAAAGTAGAAGACACTAGAAAGCAGATGTTGTCAGGCTCAGTAATGCAAAGGGACTGCTATTAAATAATCAATTTTAGCAGTCAGTTTTTGGTTGGTTAAAACTGCACAAATACTTAAAACCCAATAATCAGAAATATCTTCTTGCACCCCGTTAAAGCAGCAGGCAGATTGGGAGCACAGCAGGGAATACAGAGACCTCATTTTTAGCAGGGGCGGGTTTCTGGTAGCTTGTCTCCTTCCTATCCGCTGCCAGGTCACAGGGCAGGCAGCACTAAATAACACTGTAAACAGCAGAAATGCTGGAAGCATTGCCACTCCTGAGCAACACTAACTTCCCCACCAGGAGAGGCAAACCAGCATTTTCCTATCTGTTGCATGGAGTAAATAACCCACGGCTTCTTCTGCTCACCTCCGCCACAGCTGCAGTTGCTTAATTACCTCTGACAAACACCTGGGTGGCCCCAGCTACACACAGCTCTCTGGGGGCTGCCCAGCCACAACAAGCAGACCTTGGCCGAATATGATCTCCACTAAGGATCAACTCATATATCAAGGGAATGAGGAGGAAGGAATCCCAGGCCCTGGCTAGTCAGGGTTTACAACAGGTTTGGTTTTTGTGCTGTGCTCTTGCTCTAGGAAGGCAGCTTGCATTTCTCAAGTACAATCTAAGCAATCAATCTTCTGTTTCATTTCCCCCAGCCTAGCTGAGAAATCTCTTGGAATTGCTTTTCTCAAGTCTCTAGCTAACAAGGTGGTAATATATACTTATACATATAAAAAAAAAACCCCCATATATTCTATATGTGTATTACATGTATCTCCCGCACTGGGAGGTGAATTGCAGACAGCAAGACATTGAAGTTACCCGTGCCCTACTGCGCTGTTTGGAGATAGTTGTTGGGCTCACACGTATTTAATTATTGTAACTGCACTTCATCACTCTTTGTGAAGTGTCTGAATGTTTCAATTAAATATAAAATAATTAATTTTATTTCTAACTCAGGTGGAAATGTCATCTTACATCATATAGAACCAAACATAAACTGGATTTAAGAGTGAACAGTGAGAAATACTAAAAAGAAGAGAACAGGAGTTAAAAGAAGCACATTGACATGCAACCCAAAAGATATCAATCAGAATGCAGAGCCAATAAGAAATCCCATATCTATGCATATAAAGATAGGATTTTTAAAAAATTCAGATTAATTGAAAAATGCAAATTTATTTGAGAATTTATATCAGGGAAAACAGAATGTAAACTTTTTATGTTTTCATTTTTCAGTGCTCAAAACCTGACACTTTTTACTACATTGTATATTACGAATTGTATGAAAGTTAATGTTTATAGCAAATAATTTGTATAGGTAATTTATTGCTATAATTTTTACAAAGTAGGAAAACTCATATATGATAGAGGTTTCAAAAATTTTACACCATAACAGAAACTGATTTAAAAGCATATTCAGACTCTGCAAATTTGCCCAACCATATTTTCTTGTGAGAGAAACAAATTTAGAATAGAAGAGGCTGAAGAACAAAATAGAATCAGGGAGTCACCTCTATACAAAGGCAGAATGAGATTATTTAGTTCATGGTGGATGAAGTCAGAGGCACAAGAACAATTTAGGGAAAGTAAATCGTCAGCTCTGATTTATTCTTCCAAATAGCATGAGAGCAGGTGGAAACTGGAAGCAACAAAATTTCAGAAAGGCCTTTGGTCTATAATTAATTTGTAAAATGCATCACCACAATAGTTCACCAAGGTCTTGAGCTTGGCTGCTTACATGGTTAATAAGAATAGCCAGAAGCTGTATTGAGTATAAATGTATGCTTACAAAGATGTAAATTTCAGGACAACTAAATTTTTTTTTTGTTACTTTTTATGTGTTATTGCCAAAGAGAGTACAGGTTTTCTTGCAGAAAGGGAAATAACAGTCTACTGAAGTTCAAAGAAAATACCATTTTTTCCTTTTATATATTTTGTTTGCTTGAGATCTAAATAAAATTATCTTCTGACCTGAAGCAAGATATTTCATATGTTTTTTCAGCCATTTTTAATAAAGCAGTGCAATGTAAATGAAAGAGGGAGTCAGTCACTGTTCCTGTGGAACTGTGGAGAGGAGGAGAAATGATGATAGTAGTGGTTTTTGCTGAATGTGTTATTCTGGCCACCATCTGAGAAGATAAGACATGAAAAGGACCCACCGGTTAAAATCCATGTGGTACTTTTGCCTTTCTTCCTGTGGGAGATGGTACAGTTCCCATCTACCACAACAAGCAGCCGTACTGTCTTTATAATGGGGGCCTCATCAGGAGCTGCTAGTCCCTCCCACCTCCTGTAAATCTGTTACTTCTGGACCTCTACGCAACCCCCATATCCAAGTCCCAGTTAATTTTAGTGTCGCAGCATAATCTGTTCTCATAAAGCCAGAGGCTTTAGTCAAGGCTCATGATGGGAGTAAAAAGACCGGGGTAAAGAAGTTGGTGGCCAGCGAATGCACACCTATGGACAACGGGACAGTAGGGTCGCCACTTTCCTTTCCATCCCTATATTTTTGTATAGGGCCAATGGTGTGCTCTTGGACCCCAGTGTGAGACCAACATTGTGAACAGCCAACACTGACAAGAGAGGGCGAACTTCCCTAACCAACACAAGTGGAGAGAAGAAATAAACCTACAACATTTTCCAATTCAAATAGTGTAAATTTAAGCTAAGAAGACAAACCATTTAGGGTCTATTTTTTCAATTTCATCCAAAGATGAGACAGGGCAATCTTACCAGCTCTGTCCCCCTTCTCTAGACACATTTGGAGGGATGGTGGGCACACCCAGCATGTCACCACCAGTGACACCCAGCAACTGCTTGGCTGGCAGAAGGCAACTGATCATCTCCAACCCAGGTCTGTTCCCTCTGTGCCAAGCATGTGTTGGAGGTAGCAGTGCTGTGCTGGCAAGGAAGACCCCACAGTGGGGCTGCTCCAGGAGGTTTCAGAAGGCAGTCTCCTCACCAGCTGCTGGCAGGCCTGTGTGCTTTGTTTGACCTCTGGATGCCAAGCAAGTGCTTGTGCTCACGCAACAGAAGTAATCCCAGAAGGAAAAAGAGGGTGGCCACAACAGAAATACCGATGGGGAAGAGCCCACCACTGCCCCAAAATGAAGCCCAGGAGCATGCTGGAGGAGGGAAGGGCCCCATCTGGGCATCCAGCACCTAGGACATAACAGGCACTTGAGCTCTGGGTTCCCTTCTCTTGGATGCACCGCCGAAGGAGGGCGGAGTGAGAAGGGGCAATCGAGGGTCCCTGTAAAGCTGCAGCAGCCAGGTCGAGCTGCCTGGCATGGTGTCTGCAAGCATGCTGATGTGGGAGCACATTGGCTGCAGGCACAACACTTAGCAAAAAGCTGAAATTAAAGAAAAAAAAAACCCCACACAGATTAACAAGTAAAGGACCTTATTATAGTTTTCTAATATAAAAGCAGCAGTAAGGGTTGGGTCACACAGAGCCTGGAGAACTGCTGCGCACATGTTCAGCGGCAGGCACTGCTGTTTCCCAGGTTTGTGCTCCCTAAATACCTGTTGTTTTAACAGCAGATGGGAAGGGCAGAATACAAGAGTTGGTCTTCCCTCCCTCTCACTTAACCACCTCCATCCATCTCTGGCTGCTGACGAGGGGGACTGCAAGAGTTAACAGGGGGGAATTAAAATGAAAAGGGAAAAGAGAGGGGGAATGGCATGGCACACAAATCAAAAGCAACTTGTATCACCAAAGGACTGTTTGCAAAGTCCAGCCATGCTGACAATAGCCTTCCTTCAAGTTCACCTTGTAGCAGGGAGAAAAGAGGCACCTTGTGGCCACTGGGGAGGGTCGGCAATGGAGGGGTGGAGGATGAGGATGGGGGCAGAGGAGAAAGAGACAGAGAGGCAGGCAGACAGAGAGAGAGCGAAGGGGGAGGAAAAAAAGAGAGTGCAAATCCAAATGTCGATTTGTAGACACAGTGAGGAGAGCCTGCTGGCTGACAGGCTGATTTATTGGATTCTTCCAGTTAATCACTGCCGGCCTGTGGCCAAACGGATCTCCAGCAAAGCTGAAAGGCAGCCGAGGGAAACAGGCTTATAAGCATAAAGCCGCATAATGGTGTTCAATGAAGTGTGAGACTTTTAGTTCAGTCTCAGTGAGCCGGCCGCATCGCCGGAATGTCAAAGAGGGATTGTGGGTGGAAAAATTATGGATTTAAACTGCTAGCTGTAAATGAGGTCAATATGTCTGGTTCATAAACAGTCCGAGCCTATTCCAAGAATGCAGTGAGGGAGAAAATTAGCGTGAAGCCAACACTGTAGACAAACCTCATTGAGATATAATTGCAGCTATAAATACAAGCGAAAAGCTTACCGAGTGCAATAAAATACAGACACGGTTTTTTATCTCCCCCCCCCCACATATTTCCTTCTTTCAATCTATGCATTTGTTAAGTGTTGTGCATCTATAATGTTCTCCCCCTCCTCCCTCTTCTTTTCCCTCTGACACCCAGTGTTGAAATTAATTGAGTGTTCTTGATCTCCCATTCCATTTTATTCAGGCAAGATTGGAAAAAATCAAAAGAGCACATCTAAAGCATTTTCTTCCCTTTTGCTTTTCTATTTGAATCAGGTTGAAATGTGTTAAAAAAAAAAAAAAGAGGCATTGCGACTTTTTTATATCTTAAAAAAATGCAGTAAAATGTCTTTTTAAACTAATACATCTGTTAGATCATTTGAATCTCGATTTAATGAGGTGACATCAAAGGCAAGTATTGGATCCTATGGAGAGTCTCTTTCACAAGATACCTGGTCTTTGCTCATGAAACATTGACTTTAAATTAATGTGATGTTTCAGATTTTCTTTTTTTTTTTCCTGTGGGTCTTTATTACTGTATGGGGGGGAGGGGAAGCAGCACCAAAGGACAGGAGGACAGACACTGAGCAATATGCCATACCCAGTTTAAAAACTGATACAGTAATAAATTGAAGTCTAACGGCTATGGTCAGGCTGTTTTTCCCCCTAAGCCAATTGATTTAAATGGCAGTAATTTGGCTAGCAAGGCTAGTCCTGTTTAAATTAAACCCATTAATATAATAGCACCAGTCTTGAATGAAATCCGTCTGTAGCAGAGCCTCCACCGGTCAGTGGTTTAATAACTGTCCGGGGATGTCCTGAAAACACCCACATCCGTATAAACAGGAATAACAGATTAAAACCAGGATCCAGAAAACCGCCTGTTTCACTAGGGAAAAGGAAGAAGGAGAAACACTGTCAAAGAATGATGAAAAATAACTTTTTCTTTTTTTTTTCATCAGGACAGACATGTAAGAAACAGAGGTCTGTTATAATCAGAGAGGGAAAAAATCACAAACCTTTATTCTTCTTCTAAAAGCACAATATGCAACTACTTTCTGTTGCCTTTATGTAGATGTTTTCACAAACTCCTGCCCCTCCTACTCCCTTTCCTCCCCTTGGCAATTACACTTAACATAAATTTGTTGGCCTGATGATCTATACACGTGTTGACTGATGTAAAAAGCCTGTTTCAGAAAACTTTATATGGAGCATCAGGTCCAAAAAGGACATTGAAATGTATCTGAGGATTAGCATCCAGTACAGAAAACTTATTCTTGGCAGAGGCATTCACAATTTGGTTAGGACTGACCTTTTAACTTCCTCTCCTGTTGTTCTTGATTCCCATTGTGGCAGGCTCTTATATATTGTGAGTCAATTTCTCTTCCTGCTTGAAGGACTATGCAGGATTTTCCTCAGACCTATTTAATGTCAAGCCTTGCCTGTAGGAACTTGAGGATGCAAGTCTTCCATTTTGAAGAAAACATCTTTGTGTTTCAGTCTTACCTTTGTGAGATCAATAGCACCTTCAAAGTGGTTCTTCTTTTGAAAACCACCTTACAGCTTCTCTTTAGCCAGCAACTCCACTGTATTAAAAAGGTTGAGTTAATTTTGTATTTTGCTTGGTTGTGTCCCACTGACTTGCATATGGCTGATTCATCACGTTGGACATCAGTCAGCTTCAGGTGAAGTTGTTTGCCCCACTGGACAAGAGATTAGTGTTGAGACTCGCATACAATACATATTATATTTGTGTTTGAATTTAGTTTTACACTTTGCAGTAGAGTGAATGAATGCTGTTTTGGATGAAGTAGCATCAGATGTATTCTGTATCTTTTTGTGTATATAGGTGAAGAATCCAGGTCTTAGAATGTGCTTTGGGTTTTTAATAATTTGCCATGATCCCCTGCCTCAGCACCTCCATACAGACAGCAAAAAAACCAAAAGACTATTTCGCTACTGTCTGTGCCAAACAATCCTCCAGTAACTCTGCCCCATAACCACATGCTCCTCTGAACTAAAATGAATGAACAGCACATCCTCATCTTTCTTCCTAAACAGTACTCATAAAGCTGCCTTAAGTTAAGGTTGCCTGACATTTCCCATTATGAGTCCCTGCTTCCAGTCACTTACCACTTTTCTTTATTTAGCTGAACAGAAAATTCCTAAGTGCCTAGGGACATGCAGTAAAAGATGGTGAGGTCTAGAGGTTTTGCTATTCAAACTTCACTGTATTTTTGGGAGCACAGAGCTCTATCCTCTTACTTTGTTCAAACCTACAAAAAGCTATGGGAACAGCATTAGTCATACACTTAGGACAGGCTTCAGTTTTGTATATGTAAAATATTCATAGATACAACACATAAAACTCTCTGTGACCAAGAGTTTGAAGTGTTCAGTGAAGAGTTTGGTATGCCCATGCTCTCCTTGACCAGACATAAACCAATGTGAATGGAAAGCCCTGATAATGCATCAGCATTGCAAAAAGCCCAGTCTAATACAGGTTTTATTAACTGAGCTAACTGGTCTCAGTCCTGAGCTAACCCATGCACAAAATTTCATCAGTTCAGTGCTTGCGCAGAGTGAGCCCATATCTTCCAGAAACAGACTATGTGGACATAACCTTAGACTGTTACCTTAAAGGAGGAAACACCATGAATTAGATCAAGTAAAAATAAAATTATATTTAACATATAATCTTATCCCAGAATAGTCACACAAATAAATGTTTTCACAGTATTTTCTGATCCATCCACCAGACTCACAATGCAGGAGTCCCAGTCAGCTCAGAAGTTCTTCTATCCCACAGCAAAATTGTTAAAGAAATTACCTCAGTCAGGGCAGATATTTGCAGTCACATTTCAGTTGAGAAGTCAATCTGACAAAGCAGATTTCTTTCCAGATCCTTGGAAAAGAGAATTGTATCTGGGTGTCAATTTGGAAACAGGAGCGACCACAACTGGCTGTAGCTTGTGTGCTTTGGCTGATACTTTTTATGTCATCTACTCATAAGCTTCAGTAGCTAGATTATGACTTAGGAATTGAGGGTTTAATAACCTCTTAGAGCACTGTCAGCAAGTCAGATAAATATACATAAGCCAGGTAGCTGCCCAGTAATAATTTTGGGCTAAAAAGGTGGATGGCTTCTAGACGGAGCCAGAAAATACATCTGGTCCATGAGCATATGTACTTGCCATGCTCCTCAATTTCTTTTATGTTATCATAGAAACATTGAAAGTGATTGAATGATGGCATTTTACAGCAATTGATGATCATTCCCTAATCAATCATTATCAAAGGCAGTATATCGAAACCTGCAAACCTCTATGGTATTTGCATCTTGTTCCATTAGATACATGATCTTGAAGATCTTGCAATAAAAAGAAAAATGGGTGACTTTACTACTTACAGGGCTATCATTCCTGTCTGTTTTTAAGGTTTTCTGTATATTACACTTTCAGAAAATGAATGAGGTTATCTGGAGGGGAAGTAACTTATCTTACAGCAAAGTAATGGAAGCAATTTTGTGGTAGAACTTTTCTGTAAAATTTGCCTTTTACTTTTTGAGTCTGTGTTGAGGATGGTGGATGAACAGTGGTCTTCAATGTTGGCAGCCCCTTACATTAAAAATCTTTAACATACTTGTAATCATATGACATTCAAAGCATTCTCTTCTTACAGACATTTACTATTGTTTTCTCAACTTCATTCAATTTTGGTTTGCAAACCTAGATGTAGACAGAGACCATGGTAATTTTAGAGTGGTAATTTAAGAACACAAAAACTTCTAATCTAAAAAAGTTTCCAACAAACCAGATGGAGGTTTCATCATTTCTCTCTCTTCAGAGAGGGAAATTATTAGGCAGCACACAGGAACATCCAGAGCAAGGAACATCCAGGGCAAGAAGACGTAGATCAAACTATTTCATTTGAGCCTGTTCCTCTTGTTGCCTTTGCCAAAGCTGAGATCAGAGATTCTTATTGCACTGCTTAGAGGAATCTGTTGTAAGCAAAGGTATAGAACTTTCCATTGATTGAAAAATTCATCTTTGGTTTGCCATTTTCCTGACATCTTAAGTCCCAATGTCTGTACTACCATTGTTGTAAACAGAGCAGTCAACACATCCCCAGTTTCCGTCTAATCCTACAAACCATCAACGAATGCAAGAAAAATGCTGTAGTGAGCCCATTGCCGTATCTTTGGGCCCACTTACCACCTATTCTGTCACATAGTCTATCACAAGCTTGCCAAACACAAGACTAAACACCACACCACTGAACTAAACTGCCATTAAAAGCTAGGATACCTCTCCTGCTTTCATGTGCAAGTGGTAAACAATTTGCTAGGAACTGTCACTCCCTTAATTTTTGGTACTGCAGTCTCCCTTAGGTGATGGATGTTTTTGTAGTTAATGGTAGCCTATGAAAGGCTTGAGACCAAAATCTTTGTCAAAAAACAGGGCTGGTTAAAGTGTATGTAGGACATTTACATGTTTACAGAAAACTATACTCAGTGTTTGGATCCTGTAACAGAAACCTGAAGACTATCCCATTGAATATCTGCTGTGATCCAGTGTGCTGAACGGGCTTAATATTTTGTAGAGAAATTAAAAAACGAGCAGAGCAACTTGCCTCAAGGGCTCAATTGTAATTCCCATGGACTCTTCTCTTTAAAGTGAATTTATTGCACATGAAAAGTACTGGGTTGACAGGGAACAAGCACCTTGCAGAGAACAATTTTATTTCTGTTCAAACAGTTTGTTTTTGGTATTAAAAAATCTCCTGTCACACAGTGTTTTAATTCACAAGAAATTACCAAATGAGGAAATGATGAATTATTTCAAATGTTAGCCAGGATTCTATTTACCAAAAAAATGTAGAGAGAGATGGGAAAAAAGAGAGATTCATGATGCTATTGTCATTTTACTTTCAATTTATCAGTGATTGTGTCATGAAATGAAGTAATATAAATGATAATAATGTGTTGTTATGACTCTGTGTGTCATTTGCATTATGTGACATTCTGAATTTTTTAGTTCGAGTGTTTAGAACAGAAAGTGTTGTCTTTGTTCATGTATTGGCAAGTACCTGCTGGCTGAGTTCCCTGTAAAAACACATCTTTTGGCATATCTTCAGTTAAAATTATTCATTCATTTACTAGAAGTGGTGCCCTTAAGCCTATATAATTATTGGTATATAGCCACACATTAAGACCTATTCATGAACATACTGTAAACGTTCATGTGTACCTGAAGGCCCACAGGTGAGCCAGTACTATACACATTAATATATTCTGCATTGTGTGTGTTCATAAATATAGGGTTTCTGATGGCAGGAAGGACAGCATACTTCATTTTCATGAGTTAGGAATGACTGCATAACTCACAGGAGGCAGAGCAAAGCAAAGCCACTAATGGATTCTGTACAGTCATCCCTACTGGATGAAAATAAAATTCCATTACACTGTCCACCATCACATATTATATTTACACCATATCAGAGACTTATGCCTACAGAGTAACTAAACTTTTTGTTACCCTTTGCTGAAGAAATTAATACCATTGAAGAAATAAAAAGATATATTACTAGGTTTTATTTCCCACTGGCAAAGTCTAAATATGTATTTCATACAAGTAAACACACACATACACACACATTAATAATGTGGTGGTTTTCCTAGTCCATTTCTGAGAGCTACTGGAATGAGTTCATCTGTCCCCTGGATATGATGGAATTTTTGCTCCTTAGATTTATACATCTGGGGTTTTACATCTTTTCATTCTCTGAATGTGATTCTGGAGTTGCTGTGGTTTAAGAATAACTCCCTGAAAATCAACACATGCAATCAGCTTACAATGAAACAGAATTAGGCCTTTGTCCCTGATTTAGCTGTAGAGGCATAGTTGCCACCTTTCCCACTTAAAGGGCAGCAAAAGGTAACAGTAATAATTAAGGCAAGTCTGAGACAGATACATCAGCTGGAAATAAGTCTGTGTGTTATTGCTGGCTACAAATGGTCATGAATACAGTAGCAATCAAAACAGGTGAGAAAAAATAATCTCTGTGCAGTGTTGTTGAATAGCAGTTGCATACGGAAATACAGGAAAAAGTTAAGCTGCATCACTATAAAGCTCCGCTCTCTGAGCCCTTTTGCTGTTGTCCTTTCACATTGACTCTCCCACTACCCACGCCAGCAGCAATGCAAAACAAAAGCTCCTCTTCCATTTCTAAAATCTCCATACCTATCTGATCTTATTATGACAACTCAGATTTTCTTCATTTAAACAGAGTGCTTGATTTCCTTCAGAAGCTAGCAGCCATTCCAAGAAGTGCCACACAGTGTCATTATCTTGGCTAAGTAGATTTTGGAGGGTGTGGGTAGGATCTCAATGAAGATTTTTGTGCCAATTTTCACATTTGAAAAGGAGCCTAATGATAAATAATCAAGTGGGACTGAAGCCCCAGTTCAGTTCAAAGAAGCTAAACTGCAGTTTTTACCATGTTACTTTTTCTAAAACACATGAGCAGAAAAATAAAGAAGCCAGCTCTCTGAAACACCTCTTTCCATGCTGTCTTCCAAAATTTTTTTCAAGTTAAAGGCTCGTATTAAATTTGGAGATCTAAGTGCTTATAGCCAAAACCTGCATATGCAGTCTTAAAAGCCACACAACTGGACAGCATTGTATAGAAGGATGCACATCCAGGATTTCAAAATCTTACCAGGAAGGGATATCTCACAGTAACTAACATGTCATCACTGATCCTCTCAAATCAATTACTCTGTGAAACAACTTTTAAGTTGCTGCCTGCTTACACTGGATGGATGCTCTCCAGCTCATTGAAACACTGGCTAGACAACTCTTCCAGTTAGTTGCCTCATTTCAATTCTTCTTCAATTTCATATGATAAGGTGCCCACAACTACACTGACTTCAGTGGTTGCTCAGTATTTACATCAACATATAAGAAAACAAAACATGTTTAGCTCTACAGAAAATTTTTGGACAATATGAAGAAAACCTTTTCGGCTTGCACAAAGGAGTAAGACTCTCTGTATAGCCTGGTAAATAACCTGAGTATTAATTGGCTCACCAGCATGGGAAGACACAGAATATTACTGTGAATTTTTTTTATATATATTTTTTTTAATGAAAGGGTCAATATGTGTAATCCCATATCCCATGCAGGTAAGAAGCATCTTTTGCAATTTTGCCATATTAAAAAAAAAAAAAAAAAAAAAAGAAAAGCATGCTGCACAGAAGTATGTATGGAATATTATTTTCTGCACAGCTCTGACATCACAAAGTGTAAAACAAATACTGATGCCATACTTTACAGCAAGGAATTCTAAGGCAATATTGAAGTAATGTTGCAAATACAGAACTTCTAGTGGCAGCATTTGCCTCAGTCCTGGAGAGGTTCAGTGATGTGGACAGGTTGGTTCTCTGCCCTCTTGTTTAACAAAGACAGACAGTAACTTTCAATATTCCAGAATATTCATGTGAGGGAGTGAAGTCTGGCATAAAAAAAATTATCCTTTATCCTTCTCCTTCTTGCCTTCTTGACCTTCCTTTTTTTTTTTTTTTTTTGTCAAGAAACGATTTGGTTTGCAGAAATAGACTGGTTTAATAAAACAGGTCTTCTTCCTTCTACTAAAAGTTTACCTGCGAGAGCCCCGAACATAATAAAATCAGATTATGAAGGCAATCATATTTACTTGTAATAAATCAAATCTTGCAGACATCAGTTAAGTCTCCCTTACTGCACTGGGACAATATCGTCATGCATACATCAATACCTGAGGTGTCAGAAATATATTTCATAAGTTCAGAAAAATTGCATACACACTTGCAGCACCATTATAAGCAGTGAATTTGTAATGTGAACATTATGATGTATAAAGTGGCTTTGTTCCTACATTTAATAAGCACCACATGTCAAGCCCACAAACATAATGGAATTTGCTAGTGATTTCTTACCATTAGATGTAGGTTATTGTTTTCAGGAAGAGAACTTTTCCACACTTTATCAACAGTATCCAATTTTAAGAAGCCATCTTCTTTCTCTCCCCTGAATGCAGCAGATTCTTTACATTGGTGAAATAAAATAAAATCCCAGCCAGTGGAATACTCAATTAAGTCGAACAGAAGTAAGCACAAGAAAATTCCAGTTGCAGGAAAAATGTTTCCGTTGGACTGCCTCTGCAGAATATTTTTCTTTATTATTCTAATTCTGGTACAGGTGAGGATGCTGGAGAATTTTAAAAAATCTTTACATAACCCAAAAACTTTGGGTTGCACAGTGAGCTTTTTCTTACAGGACTCTAGGTCTTACCTGAGGTATACTGTGCCAGCCCAGCATAAAAGCTACGGTATAACACTCATGCACACATGCAGAGGTAGTTTCAGTTGTTTTCTCACCTAGTAAGGTCCATTGACACATCACAGACATTTTCAGGCTAAATAATAGAAAGCAGAACACTTCCTTTCCTTTTTCTTTTAGAAATTGATAAAACGAGAAGACTCAGACTCTAAGTGTCTGGTGCTGGTGAGCCATGAAGCCCCTGAGGGCTGGAACACCTGCAAGGCTCTGGCAGCCTAGTGACAACACAGAGGTTTTCAGAAGCTCCAGGATCAGAACTGAAAAAGTGAGCCCAGAGTGTCAGAAGTGGATAGGACTATGAAAAACATTGTGAGAGATGGCTGATCCAGCAACTCAGTTTGGCATTTTCTGTGAGTGAAAGATTGTACAGAAGAAGAAGAAAACCTACAGAAGCAATGTGTCTGATGCTTTATGTTTGCTGCACAGATCTGTCTTTCCTGAGGCTTAGAAAATTCTCCTGGCTCAAGTAGGTGTAATTTCTGACCCTGTCCTTCTGGATATGGCCTAGTCCCTGAAATAAAGAAAAGGACTCTGGGTCTGCATTGATAGGAATTCTACCTTTCCATGTATTACTGTTCATGTATTCATTAAAAGTTTACCTATTGACTTTTACAATAAATACACCAGAGTCCAGATCATAAATTCAGCTGAAGAAACTCTCACAATCTGAATTTGTCTCTGACAATTTGTATTCAATGTTATTTCATTGGATCAGGATAATCTCTGACTGTTCCTGCCTGGTGTCTTGCAGCGCAGGTCATCAAACACAGTAGGTGACCAGATGTCTTCAAAGGGAAAGCCTTTGGAATTTCTATCAATAAACAATAGAAGGACAATACAGGAATTCTGTTTTGCTTAGGTGAGGCAAAGTAATCCTATACTTCCCAATGATTTTACATTATCTATGTAATGCAAATTATGTAAACTGGACATCTCAAAAGTATGTTATCAAATTAAGTAATTTTTGGCACATGTTTCTTACAGAATCACTGAAACATTTCAACTTACAGACAGGTCAATGTTAAGCAAGTTCCTGGTTATCCCAGAAGGAGTAAACATCAGACCAAGGAATTAAATATTCCAGTCTTTTTTGGTGGATATTTCTCAGTGAACAGCTGAGGAAATCCTGGAAGATGTATTTGTCACTATTGTTACTTTTATGCCTCGAAATTCTAAATAAAATTGGAACACTTTAATTGTCCATGCATATTATGCCCAGCAGTATAAATGAGCAGGAGACCTAACTCTTCCCTGTTGTATAGTTCAAGCAGTCCGCCATTCCTTTGCACCTTCCCATGTGCCCACATTACACAAGTGCAGGCAGTAGAGGATCAAACTGTCTGAGCAGCAACAAATGAAGAATAGAAAAATTGTTTTTTTTAAAATCATCCACAATATCTCATGTTGCTCTCACTACAGTCTTTTCCCTTACCCACACATCTTTGTATTGGTTCTGCCACCCACAGCCCAGATGAGACAGTCTAATGCATTAAATCCAGATATTCCTTGTTCCAGCTGAAGCTTGTGTATACTGCAGTTGGAAAGTATGCCTGTAGTTTATGCAGAGATAAAGTAACTATGGCTAGTTTAATATGGCTAATTTGTATGGTAGCAGCAACAGTAAGATTGGCTTCCAGTGCAGGCTGCACTAATTTGCCTGGAACCCAGACTGCGGCTTCAGGCAGCTAATGTACAGCCAAAACCTTATTTATGTTATTCTGAGTACAGACAACAATTAAATTAAAGCTAGGACTATATCTACAACTTTTACAGTCATTCTGTGGAATGCACTGTACACTCATCATTTGAGGTCATCTCCTTATGTGGGCAAACTGATCATGGAAATGACTGAATAGAGGCTGGATAATTGCATGAAAAGAAGAATTGAAAAGTGTGGAACTGGTACCTGAAGCGGACCACATTCATTTTAAGAAAATTGGTGCCTCAGACCCAAAATTAATTGCTAGTGCAGTTTAGTATCTAGAAAGGTATTATTCCACAGGAAAACAATGAACACACATGAAATAAACATTCTTGGAAATGAGTTTATTTTTTTAATTATGGGTAATACAATACCACTAGTACACTTATAGGAGAAGTGATTATCTGTTTGCTGTCTATTTCAGTACTGCCCATTAGAAATATTTTACCAGGGAGAAGGTAAATTACAATATTTGAATATCAAACTGATGGACATCTTTCCTTGATGGACAACCTTCCTTGATGGACAACTTTCCTTGAACTGTGACATAAAAGGTCTTTAACACATACACATTAAAAAAAAAATCCCTGTAGACTCTAGTCCTACCAGGTCACGTGAGCCATTAATATTTACTAAGACAAAAGGAGACTGGTGGCAGCTGGGCCCTAAACTTTTACTGGTTTTATAATGGGAATAAAGACAGTAGAGTGTGCTATTTTTGTTCCTTGGAAGGCTGTTTTACATTCTCTTAATAAGACCATTCATAGTGTTGTAAACTTTATTCAATGTTGCAACTTATTCTCAAGCAAGTTTACTCTGTAGTGTTTGTGTGTTTCCCAGCAGAGCTCATAAGATCAAATTTAATCAGTAGAGGTTCATATTGCCAATGGCTTCTCATTTTGTTTTTGTTTCCCTTCTCCATATGAAATTGCCTGAGGGTATTTACAGCTCTGTTCTCTAACAATATTTTTTTTTTTTACCTTAGTAACATTAAAGCAATCCATTATTTAAAAGAATTGGTAAACTTCATTCCTAGAAAGACACTATCTCTACAACAAATGTGTTCTGGTTTAAGCCAGACCCAGGTTTCACAGGCATTTGTTTAAGGTAATGTCTGTGAGTCCATGTTCCCTGCCCACCACCCAGCTGTCTTTTCCAGCCACCATTCCCTCTCCAGTGCCCCCTCAGTTGCCCCAACATAACATTTGTGCAGACCAGTATAAGGGAAGAAAATGTTGTTTAGGATGACGCTGAGAAGTGTCTGGTGTTTTGCTGATCATTTCCACCATTAGATATGCCATTCTGGTAGGAAATATACCAGCACAAGTGAGACAAGGACAAGAGGGGGAGGCTACCTAAATCACACTTGTCACTGACAGGAGTGCCCAGGAAACCTCTCACCAAAAATAGCATCACTGTCTGAAACAGGCAAACAGGAAAAACCTGCCACTGTTGTATCCAGAGTCCTTGTTTATGTGGTGAGTCAGGATAAAATGCAAGAAGAGACAAAACACATGAAAATATCCCAGCTTCTGTTTTGAAACACACAGCAGATCACATCACTAACACTTTAAAAAGGTAAAAACACAGGATCAATGAAAAGAAGATAAAACCCTAAATACCTTTTCAGGTCTAGTTCCCTTGATCTGTAAGTACTGGTAAACTTCACAGCACTCCTGTGAAGTGTTATTTTTCTAGAACTGCTTATTTTTGGCAAAATTTGGGTGTTTTGGTAAAAGTTCATGTTTTGAAAGATGAACATTCCACAGAGAGGCATTTAAAAATAAACACCATTAGTTCTTAAAAGTCTAGCATTTTTAATTTGGCCTTACTATGAGAAGTACTTTCAATACAAAATATTTGCAATATTTAAAAGAAAATAAATTTGTAAGCTCTTATTTAAACTGATTTTTTCAACATTTCCCTCAATATTATAGGGTATATTTAAAGCTTTAAAATCTACATGAAACATCTAAACTAAGCTTTTAAGATCTTTTTGACCTACATTTTTAGGTCTATATCTTCTTGAAACTCTGACCTAACTAGTTCATTATCTTAAAAGAGTACTAAAGTTGTGGTTACTATTACCTTATGGATTTTACAAATGAAAAATCAGGATACATGAAGAGTACAGGCAAAATGATCAAAGTGTCCATCAGTATGGTGTAACCAATTTGAAACAGAATGACTTGCTTTTCCACACTGCACAGCTTTTTCAAAATGCAGGTTCCATTGATTTCAGTTGCAGATGTGAGCACTCAGCAGTTCTACCAATCAAGGTTTAGGAATCTTAAATTACTATCTGAAAATTAGGAACATACTCAGTTAACCCCTTGGAGAAACTGAGATTTCAAAGTCTTGCCCAAGATTACACACAAACTAGTGGGAGAAATGTAAAGTAAGGTGTTCCCTGAATGACAGCCATCTCCCTCTGTGGGACCATAGTTTCTTTTCTTTCAAAACTTCATCCCATTCATCTTCCAGATAAAGTCTTCTCTCATAAAAACACCTGGTTTATCCTCAGAGGCACTAATAAATGAGGCAGGTGTCCTTTGAGAGGAAAAATGTATTACAGCTGTGTGGCTAACTTTTGCTCTGGCACTTTGTAAGTTCTGAACATTTGGTTTTACAACTTCAGTATAATATACTGAATATAGCAAACAATGCAAAACATTAGTTCCGTAATGTGGAAATTTATCTTCTCACATGGTCATCATCAGTATAGAAGTCCCATGATTTGAAAATATTTAGTTTCCATATCTTTTAAAAGTTCATGTATTGTCCCTGTTAGTATGGTCCCTGAGTATCTTCCAGTGGGAGAATATTGATTAATTTATCCTTTCACTATCTCCATACACATAGAATTACATATACAACAGTTTTGGGTTTAGTTGGACCTTCTTATCTATGATGGCTTTTGTACAGACTATTGGAAGCAAGGTCAATACAGTTTACCCTGCTTTCAGAGAGAAGGACAACATTGAGAATTGTGGTGATCGTTAGCTTCTGGGCACTGGCTCCAGAAAAAACACGTTATATGATAATTAAACCCATATCAGAATACATACCCATGCAATTATTCCAGAAGCAAGAAATTTTATCATCCTCCCTTTGAGAACTTGATTTTCAAATATATTTCTGTGGTGTTAATTTTAAAAACAATTTCTTAAATAAAAAAAACCTAAGAGTTCTTAATATAAAACCACCCTGGTGTCTCACGTAAAACATTTAGATACTCAGCATGGATTTCTACTACTTAAAGTAATCAAATTAAGCTCAATATGGAGGCATAGCTGGTTACTAATCAAATGAAGCTGAATATGGAGGGTTAGTTGGTTACTGAAGTTGAAGAAACAAAGCTTAACCTTGTGATTAAACAATACAGGCACACAGGACATGCAGAAAATGAACTTACAGCAAAGATGAGCTTAGTAATGTGAGGTTGATTATCAAACAGGTGTCAAGAAAAAGAGAGTCTGTAAGACCAGTCAAGGCAAGAAATAAAAGATTGGATGCAAGTTCTCTGAATATTATAGATGTTTAATCTTGCATTGAAATGGCTGCACTGTAATTTTTTATTTTAATTCCCCCCCCGCCAAGTATGAAGTATTCTGTGTTAGCAGCACTTCCCTGAAAAAGTCTCTTTGTCATCTTGTGAGAACAGAAGACTTCAGCTCTCTCCGAGTCATGGATATTACTTCTCTGGATGGGCTGGATTTAGTGAAGAAGTTGGGGAAATCCTGAGATCAGATGTCATGAGAAAGCTAAGAGAGTTGTTTACCTACCACACTCTCCTGGAAGATGTGTTTCCACATGAACCAGTTTTTGAAGCCTGATGGTGTTGCTGGTGCAACAGTATTTCTTTAGCCTGCTTCTGGGACCAAAGTAGTTCAGTCATGTCATATTCAGGTCATATATGAAACTCTATCCTCAAAGCTGGTGTTACACAAAGATCCTATTTTAGCCAATCTCTCCTATGTAGAGCATTCACATTTTAAAATGATCCAAATCCCCAAATGTACTTCAAAAATTTTCCAAAAGCTCTAGTGATTTCTCTGCCACTATATATTTACATGTGTTAGCAGCTGTTTTCTGCTTGTTCTACTGCTTCAGGTGGGATCCCAAATACTTAAGTTATCTGCTTACAAAGCCTTGTCTCCATGGGCAGATAGTTTATCACTTTGAGCAACAGTTCATCATTCATTCCTATCGTATGCCATGTAAACCTAATGAGAATAGGTAAAAACGTTGTCCAAAATTTCCCACTGTGACTTCTGGAAGCAAACCACATGCATCGTGATCTCCAAGAATGTAAAGAAATTCCACCTGGCCAAAATCAATTCAAACAAACAAACAAACAAAAAGATAATCAGGTATGTTAGAAAAATAAAGGAAAGGCCTGGAGGCATTTCACATCAGCACAGTCTAAAAAGTCTTCAGAACTAATTGCTCAAAAAAGTTAGAAAAGCCAACTGAGCAAAACACTGCCTAGGCATACCAAAATGCCATTAGGAACTGGAAAAGAAGCTGATGTGGGTAGCCTTAAGTTGCAAAATGTCACAGAATAGATGTGTTTTGGTTGAGAAAGAGTTAATTCTCTTCACTGTAGTGCCTGTAGTAGTCAGGTACCTTTCCAGCTTCCCATGCTCTGCCATGTGGGGGAGGGAAGGGCCACATCCCAGACAGCTGACCCCAACGGGCCAATGGGATGTTCTATACCATGTGACGCCATGACCAGTACATTAACTGGGGAAGTTGGAGTGGGGGGGCAGCTGGGGGTCAGGAACTGGTGGCATCAGGTTGGTGGGTGGCTGTGTCATATGCTGTTGGTTTTGGTTGTTCATTCCCCCTTTCCCCTGCCCTGGGTTTTGCGCTTCTCTCATTGTTTTCCTTTTCACTGCATTATTGTTGCTGTGGTTGTTATTGTTTCATTTTAATTATTAAACTGTTCTTATCTCAACCCACAAGCTTTACCCTTCTGATTCTCTCCTGCGTCCTGCCAGTGGGGGAGTGAGAGAGTGGCTGTGTGGGGCTGAGTTGGCAGCTAAACCACAACAGGATGCAAGTAAACCCTGCTTGAA
Organism: Phalacrocorax aristotelis; assembly: GCF_949628215.1. Taxonomy (NCBI): domain Eukaryota; kingdom Metazoa; phylum Chordata; class Aves; order Suliformes; family Phalacrocoracidae; genus Phalacrocorax; species Phalacrocorax aristotelis. The sequence goes on from NC_134311.1 coordinate 40,373,887, forward strand.
AATTGAAAAGCTGTTTGGCATGTCTGTGTAGACATAGTTTCTGTGATGGGCAGATACAGGGGTGTTTTTTGGGGGTTGGTTTTACACTGAGGGGTGTTGTACTAGGGTTAGACATATCAGTAGCTTCACTAACTTTGAGATTATTTTGTCTGAGAAGCAGCCTAGCATTTCTACCTTCACTGCCATCTCACAGAGCAACCAACGCATTCCCATAACCCAACTTGCTCTAGCTCTTTACCTCCATAATAGCAAAATCAACCCAATATGGCTGTTCAGTTTAAGAACATATTTTGTACATTTCTCTCAACAGTGTGCTAGTATTTAGTCAAGCCATTGCCACAGATTACATCTGCAGAACAGATACAAAAAATATATGAAGTGAACATAATAAGCACTCCTGCCAACATAACAGCATTCCTTCCTGCTTGACATCCAGCATGCGTCTAAGTTATGTCTACAGTGCTGGGTTAAGACGACACCGACCTCTGTGTCATAGTGCCTTCATCATTCTTGGCATTCTTCTGATTCTTGATGTGCTAAAGAGCCATGTGGGTACTTTTTTCCCCACTTTTTTTTCCCAGAGAATGGGTTTATCAAAGCAGAATGCTGTGTTCTCCACAGCACATTAGCTACTTCGCTCTTTTAAAAGAGAGCACAGAGATGCTCTGTAAAATGAACATTACCATCTAACTTCAAACCTCTCCAAAATTCCCTCTGGTCAAAATTGTTCACATTTTCATTAAGTGGCAAGGCATCTTGTCCTGTTTACAGTAATATGAGATGCAGAGAGAATAAGAAATGAAATCCAGGCAGCAAGGCAGAAAAGAAGTAGGAAAATGCTCACTGGGACATTATATTACACAAGAAGACAAAAGCTGTGTATTATTTTTCTGAAAGAAGCCTAGTACTGAACCAACTGTCATTTCTATGTATATGATTGCTATAAAAATTAAGAACCAATTGAATTCAAGAGGAAACTTGCATGCCTACTGAGCAGTGTTGTGTGTCAGAAACCCTTGATCCTAATCTAACCACAGCCAAAATTACTCAGATATGGTGATGCAGGTTACAAATGTGACCAAGATATTTTCACCAGTATCAGCACCGGCAGGCTGGAAAATGCTTGATAAGGAAGAGCAGAAGATTTAGGAATTCACCAGAACACTCCTCTGTAAGAAAATGACACATGAACCTACATGACACCACCTTGTGCCAGAGAACTGAAGGGCGGGTTCCTGTTTCTACCCTGAACCTTTGGTAGCCAGGGTAATCAAACCACCCTGTAATTGCTCCAACACGAGCAAGCAAGGTTCCACCTAGTCTCTGGGTAAGAACCAAATGGAGATAGACTATCACATGGGCAGCTGAAGAGGAAAGTAGAGATGCCATTTCCCTGTCTGCCAACGGACATTAACTACACTGGAAATTAATGTAACTTCTTTTTCGCAGCCTGACAAACCTCCTATGAAAGGGGGTGCCTGCGTAGCACAATATACCAGAAAAGAAAGACACATGGTAGTAAGGGGTCACCACTGTGGCAAGAACAGGGGAAATAATGAAAACTGTGTAGAGATTGAGTTATTTAAAATCTCCCACAGGCCACCATACTTTTTTTTTTTTTTCAATTGAGACAAAGGGGCAGCTAGTAAATCTCAAATTATTTCAATTAATCTTGCATTAATAAACAAACTGATTCATTAGTACTCCATTTTATATCATCTGGTGATGATTGGAATCAACAGCATTAGAGCGGTCTACTCAATAATTTTTAAATTTCTTCTTTTCATTTTATATTCTAGTCAATAGAAAACAATATCAAAGTCCTGGCTGAAAGTAACCAGCCACAGTTTCACTCTGGAATCACCATAGAGAAGTTACAGCCTCAGCACTTCAAAATTCTTCTAGTCCTGCAGGACAAATTCTGTTGCATAATGTCATTTTCCTATAAAACAAGCAAATCAGTGAAACATTTCCTCCCTTTAGGCACAGATGAATTTTAAAGTAAGAAGTGTAAGCTTACAGAACCAAATTTTTATTTAACAGAACTCATACCTTCTTTCCATTAATATAAATTAACACTGTACAGAGTTGGAATACATAAAGCTGTATGAACCAGTGGTCTGTGTCATTAAGGCAATCACGATAAAAATATTGCAGGGAAAGAGACCTGGTGTGTGGACTTACAGTTTAGATGGCATGTGCAACTGGCTTCGTCTCTGAGGTGAGGTTGGGGTGGGCTGTTGTAACTGTTGAATTAAAATGCTGAAACTAAAAGGAGTTATTGGTCTGAGCAGGGGGAATTTCAGGACAAATGCTCAGGCATGTTTGCACGGCCACAATATGCCAGTGAGCTGAAACTTAAGGCTTACTACACCAAGCATCCATACAGCAAATGCTCTTGAAACTAAAATGATAACTGGGAGCTTGAGCAGAGGATAATTACAGTTGCCAATGAAGTATACCAGCACTCAGACCTGAAGACTTAAATCAGCTTTCTTGGGAATGGCCCGGACCTTTTACCCGGATGACTTGCATAGGGAAACGATATGGGAAGCTGATCCTTGCTTCCTCTCAGCTGTTACCTAGTAACTAACTGCGCAAGTGCTTCCAGTCCATTTCACAGCAGAGTCGCACAGGTTAGCTTAAATGTATCTGCCAGGCAGCCAGAAAGCCCAGGGAAATCAATGCCATTGGCAAGTTATTGAGGCATTCGGTGGGTGCTCAGGAAGGAGGACACATCCAGAAAGCATTGAAGTCCAGGAAATTTCAGGCTCTAGTATTTAATTCTTACCATCAGGAGCAAATTTCTGTTGGTGGGATCAGTGTTGTCTAGCTCAAGGCAGTGACTAATTACTACTTGGAGCAAGCTGTCACTATCCATCAGCTGTGGGTATGTAGGAGCAAATTATACCTTCTGATCAGCAGACCTCTTCATCAGTATTGATTGCTTATTTATGGAGATAAGCTGCCATTGCTGCCCAGCTGCTTCGTGCTATGGCTACCTCTGGGGATAAGCAATCACCATGAAGCAACAGATTACTACTGAGGCTGCATATGCACAGGTATTTACAACAATGAATTTACCATATAGCAGTATCTAATTATGATCAGATGGTACAACTGCCACATCCATATTCCTCTACAAACTTTGTCTCTCCTCCTTTATTGTCCTCCCTACCCCTTGTTCCAGCAACCTTTCCCTTTCCTTCTCTCAATCAGCTGTTTATAAATCCTTTCCAGGCATCCTCCTGCCTATATCTGTGCTGCCATTTTCTATGTCCTTGCCTATCATGCCCAGGGGCCAGGACCCTAGGCAAGCCACTGTCAATACGTAGCCCAGGGGAGCCAGCTGGCTGGCTGGGGGCAGACAGCCTCCTCTGGGAGCCGGTGCAGCCTGCTCTGTGCTGGGGGAGGTGAGGATTCCGAGGACCCTGCTCAGGTGCAATATTTTGACCAGGGACCATGTGTCATGGCTTACATGGCCCAGGTATTCAAACAGCACCCTGGAAAAACACAGTGTAGTTACAGCTGCCAAACCCAGTGCTGTGGTGGTAATTGTCTAAGCTGGTGACCACAAGGTGTTTGGAAGCCCACAGATGTCAACCAGCTTGAACATGCTTGCCTGTGATGGTGTACTTCTCTCTTTTGTTGTATTACTGCTGAGGCAATATTTATTATTTGATCTTAGCCTTCATTTATTCAGAAGCTGAACAGAATGCTTTTTGAATTAATTCTGTTTTATAATTCAGACTCTTCTATCTATAGACGTGACACTTCTAGGAAATGTCCAGAAGAGTTAAAACTTTGTTCCCAAAACTAGTAAAAAATTCAGAGTTGAAATCATAATTTACACAAGATCCTTTTAAAAAGTTACTGGACTGCTCATGACCATTATTTTCTCAATTTGTTATTGCTGTGCTATCACTCCCAGCTGTCGGTACTTTAATGAAATGAATAAGTTTTGTCTTCCAAAACCCTGAAGAGAATTGCCTTGGTCATGGTGATGAATTATGTCCATGCAGTCCTCATGTGCTTCTCAGAGCTTTTTTTGGTTGTACCTGAGCTCTCCAAAACTGAATAAGAAAATGAGGTTTTGATGCTGTGGGATAAATTTCATGGTGAACATCCTTCAGAGAGACACAAAGACAATGTTGCTGTTCCCTCTGATGTTTGTTTGAAGTTTTACCATTGATTTAATTCAGTGCAGAACAAACTCATTATCTTCTCTTTGTCTAAGAGGTGTCATGAACAACTATAATATTTAATAAATAATTGCCTAATGATATGTATATTGTCTAATAAAATCCAGCTCAGTTGCTATGAGTTGCCCTCTATCCTCTTGGAAGCTTTTCATTTTGGCCCTTTCTGTCTCTACTTCTTCTCACTCCAGAATTTAAAGGTTTCTTTTTCTATATACAGCTTTATTACAAATTTTATTTCCTTATTCCCCATATTTTGAATTAACTTGTTTATTCAATCTGGTTCTGGCAATAAGAAGTGCTTCCCTATTCCTCTTTATCTTCTCTGTCTGAACACGGTTACAGTGATTCAAATGGAGACAGAGAGACTAAAGTGATTCCAACACAGTTTTCTTAGTCAGGAGGTAACACAAACCAGGCTTCCCTGTTTGATTTTGCCTCTCTACATATGCAGGGTATAACATCTGCGCAATGGTTTTAAACATGAGCAATAAAAGTGAGTGAGTCTACAGTGAAGCATATATTCACAAATCACAGAATGGTAGGGCTTGGAAGGGACCTCTTGAGGTCATCTTGTCCACCCCCCCTGCTTGAGCAGGCACACCTAGAGCAGGGGGCACACGAACACATCGAGGTGGGTTTTGAACGTCTCCAGGGAAGGAGACTCCACAACCTCCCTGGGCAGCCTGTTCCACTGCTCTGGCACCCTCACAGGAGAGAAGTTTTTTCTCATACTGAGGTGGAATCTCCTGTGTTCCAACTTGTGCCCATTGCCCCTTGTCCTGTCATTGGGCAGTATTGAAAAAAGCCTAGCCCCATCGTCCTGACACCCTCCCTTTAGATATTTATAAGCATTGATTAGATCCCTGCTCAGTCTTCTCTTCTCCAGGCTGAACAAACCCAGGTCTCTCAGTCTTTCCTCATAAGGGAGATGCTCCAGTTCCCTGTTCATCTTGGTAGCTCTCTGCCGGACTTGCTCAAGTAGTTCTGCATCCCTCTTAAGCTGGGGGACCCAGAACTGGATGCAGTACTCCAAATGAGGTCTTATTAGGGCAGAGTAGAGGGGGAGGATAACCTCCCTCAACCTGCTGGCTAAACTCCTTTTAATGCAGCCCAGAATATCGTTGGCCTTCTTGGCCACAAGGGCACATTGCTGGCTCATGGTCAGCTTGTTGTCCACCAGAATTCCCAGGTTCTTCTAAATATTCATACTGAATGAATATGAAAGAATGGATGGGCTAACTGTGGCTCAAGATGTAGTGAAGAAATAAATAAATGACTGAGCAAAGGTTATGCATTCCATTTCACACCAGGTTGATTTGTAACAGGAGAGGGTCAATCACATCTCACCAGGGAGAAAGATCTCTGACATATTCCAGACTGCTGCAGTGGAGGGGTATCAAACATTTTCTTGCTCATTAGCTAGAGAAACCCAGACTTTTCAGGGTACGAGAGGAGGTGAACCCACCCATCAGCCCATAGCTCACTGCGGAGGCTTTGATCCCAGGCCCTGCTTTGCCTCTGACTATCCAAGTTCTTCAACATCAGCTACCCAAATTCAGCTGCATGATCTGGCATGAGTCTTTTGGTGTTATGGATGTGGCATGAAATGGAGGGTCCTCACACTTCTCTATTGAAACTCTTTTAATTTGTACAAATGAATAACCATAGGACCAAAGGGGGCAGTGGGGGGATGACAGGAAGATTGACTATAAAGCATGTTGGTGGAGAAATGACAGAAGAAACAAGTCCTTTCTTCTTTCAATCTTTAGTTAGTTAGGCAAGTGGAATAACTCCATTATAAGAAGCCGAGAGAAACACACCTCACAAGAAGAAACAGCTTAAAGTACCCATCTAAGATGTGGTGACTAGTATCAGAATTTTCTGCATTTTAGCCTATGCCATTACTAGACATCCTGTGGTATGCTTTTGAAGTATTATCCTGCCAAAGTCTATTTCTTACATTTCAGACAAAGTTTTGTTAAAAATGCATGAAAAATGATGAATCTTTTGTCTGATAATTTTTTTTTCAATTAAAAAAATATTTCAGTAAAACATCCCTGAGCAGCTTTATTTGCTACGAACAGATCAGACCAGACAGTGCCACTGCCAATCTCCTTGACTCTCTGTCTTGTGTTCAAATTATACCATGATAAGTTAAAAAGGATATATGACCTATATGACCTTGTACTCTGTAGAATACTTGACATGCATCTAACAACTCTATCAAAAGAATATTAATTGTTTGCACACTATGAATATTTTTTATTTCAGCGTGATTTTTAGCCAATTAGAATATTCAAAGAATTCCAGCTGAAACTGGACCCAATGAACTCTTTCTACATGATAGCATTATCAAACTCCTTTCTTTCAAATATCTTTCCGAAAGAAATAATGATGCTTCTAATATTTTTGCTTGCCACCCCTTTCCTGTTTGAGCATGGTCATCCACTGCTTTCAAAAAACATGAATAGTGAATCATATTTTTTTAATCTGAAAACATTTAGAAGCCAAGATTTCCTGTAGAATACAAAATTTCATGCTGAGAATGCAATCATTGTTAAAAAAATTTGAAGAGGAGAAAATCCATTACTGGGAATTTTTATATTTAAAGCAGAAATATCTGATTGTTAAATCCCACTTTCATATCTTTTACAATAATATCTGGCAGTACAGATATACTTGTATTGTTTCAGTTGCTTATGTTGTGAGAGGTTGTCTTCTTTTTACACTCAGTGAAAATTCATACAAATCAGCTTACACAGAACTTTGACAACACTGTTTTAACCACATGTAGAGACACTGAAAATTATTCTAATACATAGATTTTGGGAGAAAATGGATTCCTTGAATGAAAAGATTTCCAGCTGCAAAGAACAGTAACCTAGTTCAATAAGATTTTTTAAATGAATTATTAAAATTTTTTAAAGTTACTTCTTTATGAATCAGTTTCTTTAAAGAACCTTCTTTAAAATTCAGTTTGCGGTGCTGGTTTTTAAAGTCTCTGGGAGACAGAAGATTTAACAAAGCTTAAAGAAGGGTATGTATTTTACTGTTCCTCATAAAACTGGCAGAGGACAATCCTGTTCTCATTAGAGACAAGCAGGAAATAGAATATGAGGTTTGAGGAACCTTTTCCCTTTTCCTTTCCCTTTCCTTTTCCCATTCTTATTCCCATTTCCACTTCCTCTTTCCCCTTGCTATCTGTCTTCCCCCTTCTCTTATCCCCATTCCTCCTTCTCCCCCTCCCCTTTCCTTTTTTCTCTTCCTCTATCCCTTTCCCCTGACCTTCTTTGCCTCCTCCCCTTCCCCCTGCCTCCTGCTCCAGAGAAATTTTGCGCAAGTCTGGACATTATTGTTACCATCTAAGGAGAACTGAAAACAGATTTTCTAATCCAATTACCCCTAATCTTTGGAAGATGTTTGAATTTGATCCAAAATTATACATGGACAGTTCTATACAGCCTCACAGACGCTTCACCCTGGCAGTGGTTCAGGATGTGCATTCTTCCTACAGGAAGCGGTCAAATAATTTCCAGCAGTTACTGAGCAACATACATTTAGCTCCCAACTTTCTAGCTAATGAGTGACTTCTGAATGTTTATTTGCTGCGTAGTGTGAACAAACAGGACTAAAAATACGGGGCGTCTGCACACTGTTGAATTGTTATTTATTCTTTACTAATGCCACTGGGTATATCCCTTAAGTTAAAAGTATTTTTCCCTTCCCTTCCCTGGCCAAGCAACGCACTTTTTAAATAGCAATTACTAGACCTTGTGCACGTGTGAATGGAGAAATAGTTACAAGCAGCAGCCATTCTCCAAATATCTGTGAGAACAAAGCTTTCATTCACATGGCAAGCAAAGATAATAATGACTTTTGATGCTTTCTAGAGTTCAACCTGAGAAGGCAAAGTGGATTCACACTATGAGTAAAACAGCTCTGTGGAGACTGTCTTGTCAGTCTTGTCAAACACCAAGTTGATGCTTACTCAGCTGCCTGCAAGACCTTTTCTGCTCATCACAGTCCAGGCTAATAAAAAAGGGTAACTTGGACAGTTTTTGTAGTATCCTTCTGACCCTTGTACTGAAGTCATGAAGGGTCACATTGAGAACTGCTGGACAGATTTCTTGTATTCAGAGGTTTTTCCAGAAATTATTTTTCCTGGCACCTGTATGGGGTGAAGTGGCATAAAGAGGCTGTGGGGGTGGAATTTTTACTTTAAACTTACTAATTTTGTAAAGTGCCTTCAGATTTCCATAGCTTGAAAATATCCTTAAGCAGTAGTAATTTGTAGGCTCTTATCCTTATTTCAGATGAATCTCTTTTCACAACTATTCACATGATTCTGCTTAGAGTAATGAATTAAAAAGGAAGAAAGTATTAGCAATTAAAATCATGTGCACCATCAAGATTCTAGTAAAGCAAGTAGAAGTAAATTAGAAAACCTCTACCTTAATTTGGTAATAGCTACACAAACCAAGGGGATCTTTTTCTGCCTGAAATTCATAATCAGAATGATAAAAAGAGGAAGTATAGACAGCTGTGTTATGTTTTCTAAAGGATCCCTTAGTAAGAGTGAGATTTTTAAAAGATCTAATGATGCACCAACTCCTATTTTAGGATTTTCAAAATAGCATGTTATCTAACACTTTTGGAAACACGGTAACTTATCTCAATGCATAGATGAGGAAGACCAGGCAAGAAGAGCCTTGTTTTCCCAGGTCCCTGTGAGTCTCACTTGTTAGGCTACATTCTCTGACTTCAAATGACTATAGCTAGCAAGTACTGACAATTCTAATTATTTTTTCTGACCCTCCCCACTCTCTGATTTTGCAGTCACCTTTGGGCAGCAACTGGAGATGCAGGACATGTGATGTCCCAAGACACATCCCCTTCAAGCAGTGAGTCTCCTCACCCTTATCCTCCCAAATGCTGAGACAGAATTATCTTCTAAGCACTAGGAAGGACAGAGCCAGACTCTCCAAATGACTCCCTGATCCATCAGTTTTATTGTCACATCTGCTTCTCTATATATTCCTGCCCTCTTTCCCCTCACAGTTTCCCAGCTACAAAGTAGAGAGGCAATATTTCCCATTCCTCTCTCTCAGCTCAGCTCCAATTGCAGGGCCAATTACCTCTGTACAATTGTTATTTCAGCTCTCCACTGGTTACCTGGTCCGGCAATTTCTTGAGCCACATTAGTGATTCTTTTCGTGTTCAGGCTGCACTCTGTATATTGTGTTTTCTCACACTGAACTCAGTTGTTCTTTATAGGAACTCATAAGCCTGAGACACTCGAAAATACAGCAAGTGCCAAAGCAGTTGTCCCCTGCTCTGCATGAGGACCATGAGCACAGTGTTACACTAGCAAGTCTGATTTTGGAGGTTGTCCACAGACTACCTAAGACTGATGCAGTAAATGACAGTCACTCTAGGGAGATGAAGCTCTGAATATTGAAATAGCAATACATCCATGTTGTTTTAGGGTTGGAAGAGTGTGTCTTTCCAAAGAACTGGAGAAAGAGCCAGCACAAAAATATATGAGTAGAATTTCTTCTGGGAAAAGATGAGATGAAGACAGTTCTATGGAACATATTTGTTCTCCTCTCTGCCAAAGCAAATTTTTCTCCTATTCTATGGCCAAATTTTTGCAACATGGATAACCCCCACGTGGGACACCCGTCAGTAGATTTTCAAACAATTAACAACCTATTAATCAACTAACTAGTGCTACAGTCCCATTTATACTTCCCTCAGTGTACACTTACCTATGCATTCTGCTATTTAAGTACTGTTTCAAAAAAGACTGGTGGCTAAAAAAATTCTGCCTTCTACTCTCAACTTTTCTGGGTCAAGTTGTGTGGGGACCATATGATTCTGCTTCCCCTCTTTTACACAGCAACAGAAGACTTTTCCAAATTTCACGGTTTCTCTCACTTAAAATCTTCTTCAGACAACATGACAAATATCGAGGTCTGCCTCCTTCAGCAAATGGAGGAGGATATACTTCCTTAAGAAGAACTAAAAACCAGAGTGTAGCCACTCAAGGTAGCTGCATCCCCCTCACAGTACCCCCCTTCCATGCTCAATAATTGCCATTTTTTATTTCTGTTTTCAAAGCCCTTTGAAATAGAAGTGAAACTTCTGTAGCAGCAGGATGCTATCGGTTGCTGTACAAGCACTGTATGATGCAATATATATGTTGTATATTACATACATTTTTTCATCTTTCAATTTGTTCTCTGCCAAGTCTCTTGACACCATGATATGCTAGGAAATAAGTTTAAAATGTTTAACTTCAGAAATAACCTTCCTCTCTGAAATCTCTTTTAGGAAAAAGCTACAGTGACACAATGGAACAGCTTTATATAGGGAGAGATTTTCCCGTAAAAAAAAAAATTTACTCAGAAGGGTGCAGAATAGAATCCCTACAGTTTTAAGAAATTTGTACATATTGCATTGAAACACTGTCAGTGCCATTATTTGAACCTAACATTTATATTAAAAAATAGAGAATGTAAAATGGAATTTGACTGACTTCACTTGCAAGAAACCCTATGCCATAAAAATGTCCTTTCTCTAATCAAAATATCACCTGAATGAAGTCATCATGTTTGGTTTGATTGCATTTTTTCTCCATATATGTGCAGCTGCATTTGCCTCTCCATAAATGTCATTTGATTATGAGAAAATAAACAGGGAAGGACTCACAGGGAGTCGGTACAGGGCCTGCTTGTTTACCTGCCGCAGCTTTCCGGGCTGAAGAACAAATGTCATGCAAATGGTGCACCAGCAATGAGCTGCCAATCATCCCGCCTTGGCATTCATGGTGATTTGCTAAATCATTTAAAGAGACATGCTTTACTAAATGAAAAAATATCAGCGGCAAGGGCCTGTGTTTAAACATGGGGCTGAGTTATTATCCCAGTAGGATGGAATGAAATGAAGACATCTTCCAATTAAAGCTTGCAGATGAACCCAGACAAACCCCCCTTTTTTCATAAAGACAGGCAGATTATGATTGGGAGAGAACAGCGACAGAGGCTTTCATTACAAGCTGATTATGGTGATATAATTCCCAGTGCTGTGTGTCTGCGGGCCCAACTTCACATTTGAAGGTTTTTAATATAATTTCCTTAGGGTGAAATGCTGAAGATTTATTAAACTTTATGAAGGGCTTACAGATCCAATTTAAGAGGACATATCATAGGGCAAAACTGACAGACGATAAAATACATTCCAAAAAGAAAGAAAGAAAGAAAGAGAGAAAGAGAAAGAAAGAAAGAAAGAGAGAAAGAGAAAAAGAAAGAAAGAAAAGGAAACTGAGTTTAAGTTTGGAAACCATCTAAAAAGGATCATTTATTTATTTAAACTATCCCCTCTTTAAGCAACAGCTATAATTTCCTACGGTTTGTCAGAATTCAGTTATTCTCAGGTTTGTTTCATATTGCTTAATAAACTCTAAGTGTTCAGATACTTAATGTTTGGGTACTTTAAAATTTTATTGGTTCAAGGTAAAATGGACTAAAAATTACTTGAGTGAGATCACTGATTTTTGTTTCAAGTACATATTGTAAAGACCAGCTGTATTTCTCCATTTACATGCTCCTTGACACTCCATCTCATTCAGGTCTCAGTATGTGATTATAAGCAGGTGCATATGCAATTATCCATACATCCATTTGGGTGTAAGTAAGAATAAGTGGGTAAGGGTAAGTAAATACACAATAATAACTATAAACATCTAAACAATTCTGAAAAGTCTCAACTTCACACACATACACATATACACAAGCAGGAACATCCACATCACAGTTGGCAGTGAAATTTTTCCCCTACAGCATGTGTAGCTGTATGCTTTGATGTATGTAAGAATTTCAGACTGTGGTTATAATGTGTATTCTGAAAGACATACAAATAAGTCAACACATTGTGTTGTTAGAAAGCAGGGACCAAGCGGTATAATAGCAAACTGCAGCGTCTTCCCCCCCACCCATAAGTGCAAGGTTATTTGTTTAGCTTCCCCCACCCAAAAAAAAAAAAAAAAAAAAAAAGAAGAGGAAAGAAAAAGAATACAAATGGAATGATGAATGGCAGCAGCCCTTCACTCCGGACAAATTAAAAAAATCTTAGTCCACCTGGCAAGAATAAGGGTGAGAGCTAGCAGGAAAAATTGTCTCTTTGGGAGTTTCAGTCAGTTCTTAGATCTTACAAAGACAAGTTTAGTATTCACAAAAAATAACAACTCTGATAGCAGCTCCAACTTGAACTAGAGGTAGCAGAAGCAGCCAGCTGCTTTGTGTCATTACCTTTGCTGTTTTGCTGTTTCATCTGTAGAAATTAAGACTTGCCAGCAAAAAAATAAGGTATTCCAGGTCCAACCTCTTCTTTTTACAGGCGCACATCGAGTATTCATTGGCTACAATGAACAGGGATCAAATCCTAGATGAGGATACCCTACTATATCTACACCTTGCACTAGGCAACTAAATCGTACTTCTAACATCTGAAGGAGACCCAAAAGTCACAGAAAGTAATCAGTCTCCTGAATAACTAGAATTTACTGAGGAAATCTTATACAGTGATGAATTTTGTTGTCTTAATCTGAAATGACCTCATTAGATCATGCTTTACCACCAAGCCCAATTTGATTTTTGGTCTAAGTCAATGTTTGATCTCAATTTTCCAGGGATAACCAACAAATATGCTAATTCCAGTTCTAATCTGGTACGCAGAAAGCTTATTTAACTTTTCCTCTAAAATATAAACTGTTGTCTACAAGATTATTGTAAGAAACTGTAAAGAAAATGAATGCTAACAGTGATATGCTAATTTGAAGATATTCGTTTAAGCTCTTGGTTTGGTTTTTCCTCCTGGAAAGGCCACAGGAAGAAAATCAGGCTTTTTGTCACTCAATCTTCTGCTGGCATCACCTCAAGATATATTTTGATTGACTGTATTTTAAGAGACATACATACATCTTATTGAAAATTATGTTCTCACAAAAGATATTTACGTTTCTGTACACAGGAAAGGAGATGTTTGATCTAGGTTCTTGTCTTGGCAAAGACGCAGTGTACCTACTAACTATTCTTGGTTGTGTTTTATAAAGATCTCTTTAAATCTCAGATCTTTAGAAGAGCAGACCTCTGTTACTTAGTGCTTGTATGGCATGCAGTAGCAAGCATAGTCTAAGGATACAACAGCAATGATAAGATAAAGGTATTAGACCCTCAGACAGCATGGTATTAGCTTGGGTTTGCCTTCTGTAAAGTAAACACAGTGACACATCTAGTACTACACAAGGAACAAGAAATAGTAGTGGGGTTGCATGAAACTGTGTTTCATCACTGTGAAACTGAGCTAATAAAATGAAACTGAATTTATGAGCTGCTTTGAGATCAATAAGCAAAGATTTAATAAAAGACCTAGGTAATTTCTTCTTGTTATTTCCATGCAACCTAGATATAAGGGTAGTCATTGCACAGTATTTAGTTACCATTTACTCATCAGACCAAGCTTCAACAAAAAAATGGCTCTGAGTGGCATGGTGTATTTGTGTGAGTAATGCTTGGTTATCATACTGCACACCTCCACGCTTGGATGAATATGAACAGCACAGACAGCACCTTACATCCCTGATTATCATGTTGAGGTTCTGACAAATCTGCAAGGATCCTACCAGTGAATTCGTCTGATGTCAGATAAGGTTAACTCTGGGCTACACCATCTAAAAGCAACTCAAAACCAATTTTAGTTAGTGGCCAAAGCATGCTGTTAGCAAAGCAGCATGTGCATATTGGGGGGTTATCTTTAACATCACCTTAATGTATGTATATTAAGTAACTCACTGATCAGCTTGAATTCTTGTTCCTGAACCACAGGATGCTTTGACCTGCAGAACCTGACTAAATAGTGTATATTTACAGGTTTTCTTCTTTAGAATACCTGCTGAGTACAGGCCGCATCCTGTGACATATCTGTGACTGTTTCCCTACTGAAGAAGAACAAGGGATTGGATGATTCTAGTTCTGTTCATTCAGCCATCCTTTGCCTCTCAGCCTGACCTGATTGAAAGGTAGCCTTATTGTGGTTTTTTGACTTTGTTCTGTCCGAATAAAAGCTCTAATTAGTCTAATGGTGTCTGCTGAACCACAATCAAATCCCCCTGCTAAGAACCAAAATCCTGTGCAAGACTTAAGTCATAAATGGTTCCTGGATTTCAAAACAAATAATCACTTTCATCACTTTGTGACACAAAATCTTATACAACAGGAGGAAAGTTGAACTTGTGGCGGTGAAACAAGACATCATGTTCTGAAGACTCTTGCCAGACTGTAGGCAGAAGTGTACTGACAAAACAAGGTTCAGCCATTACCAGCCAAGCAAAAAAATCCAGGCTTGCTCTAGCCCCAGGTGTTTGAGCCGTATCAGTCAAATGCACAGCCAAAATTGCATACTCCAGTGCCTGCCTGTATTCTCTCATGCTTCCATTAGACATTTTATGAATGCTGTCGTATCTGCTAAAAGCCCTTCATTAGTTGCTTCTATTCAAATATGGTTGTTTCACACATATGCAAACAGAGGAAGATGGCTTGAAAAAAGCAACCTCTCTCTTTGTATTTCTCCTTTACTTCAGCTATGATTACATAGGACCTCCTACTGTTATGCAGAACAAACATCCACCTTAGTTCATACAGTGACAAGCTAAACAGGAGTTTAATTTTGAAATAGATTTTTTTAATCATTTAGTTTTGATCCTGTGAACTTGCACTGATATAAAAACACATAAGGTACCTTGAGAAGACTTGTTAGTATGCAACGGAAGGATTAAACAGGATTGATTTTTTCCAGCATATGAATATATAAAGCTAAAGTTAGCTGTTCACCAAAGATTCAGGCTCTGGTGAATGATCATGATTGTAATCTTGCTACAGTTCATCCACAAGGCATGTCAAGATAAAAAGCAAATCAGAAACAATACCCGTAATCTACCAGGAATTTGCCGTCAAACTGACTACTTATTCTCTAATAGGATTTTTCCCAGTTTTAAATCAGACACATTATTGACCTGTAGAACTCATTCACTTGTTAACACTTGCAGAGTGTTGAATTATTAATAATTATAATTATTAATTATATTTAATCTGAGGACACTAAGTGAACACTTCAGGATATTTCTAAAAATGTTTAGAAGGTCACATGATGTGCATGTGGTAGAAAAAAAAATATTCTTCAGGCTTTGCAGCATAAACAGATCACTACTGGGGATCAGGTGAAAAAGATATGTCACTCAGTTGAGAGATATGTCGCTCATTTGAAAAAGTTGCACATTTTGAGCACTATGATTTTTATGCATTTCCCTAATGACTGCAAAATTTATTATGATTAGAGATTTATGCCGTAAGAGAATGAATTACCCATTCGAAGATCTTTCTGGCAGAGCAGCTCTTAAGGAGTGATCCTTTCTGATGAAACTGTGAGGCTGACTCCTAGACCCCCATAGTAAGGACTATATATCTAAGCGCTATAGGTTGATTGCACGAAATGCATGACAGTAATTGCTGTGTATCCAAGACTGACTGTCAAAAGAGTACTTTGAAGTCATTTTCTTGCAGCATTAGGAAGGCTGCAGCAGAGAGGCTGAATCACAAAAAAATATTCTCAGGCTTTCTCAGCTCTGTGAAGTACAGCAACTAAGTTGTGTTTCCCCTAATCTTTGGAAAAGTTAGGAAATATAAACCTTAATAGTTTGACATTTAGCACAAAAAATATATACGATGTGCTTTTATAAGTACTGTCTGCTCCCAAAGTCATGAATTTAAAAGCTCTAATACTAAGTTCAGACCATGAATAGCTTTGGTTTAAGGGTAAGCCTGGGATGTGATGATTCTGAGTCATCTGTAAGACTAAATTATTAAGGACTTGCTTTGTGCTCTGGGCAAAGATATAAGAACTGAATAAAACATATGTGCTTCCACACTAAAAAGAATTGCAAGGCTCATGTTCTGTAGAAAGGTCTATTTGCCAGTCAAGAAACAGGAAGAAGGAGAACTGTGGGTGTCAGCAATAAATAAGTAAGACTGAGGACTTGTTTAATAATTCTACGGGTGAGTGAGAGGTGACTTTTCTGCCAAGACCTGCTATCAGAAAGTGTTTCTCCTGCAGGAGTTATGCTTACAACACATAAGTGCAGAATAAATCCCACTGCATAAGCAGGACCATTACAAGACCCAGGGCTGAGCTTATGCAGGACAGTATGCCCAGATGTAGTACCTGATCCCTTCAGTGTTAATGTCAGTGGCCATCTTCAGCAGGTGGCAGAGAGTGATGTGAGTCATACTTGTTCATTCAGGGTTTGCATGTTTTGGTTTTTTTCCCTAGCCTATCAGTCTTAAGGCAACTGAAAAATAGAAAACAAGTGCTTTGGTGTTAGCAGGATTCAACCACACCTGCATTTTGGAACGAACAAAATTTTCAGTGGTAACCACATCCTGCAACGTGCAAACAATTGCTGCCATATTATTAAAGGCAAATTAATTGCAGAAGGGGGTTGGTTGTCAGAAACGGATCCAGAATTGATTTTTATTTTTGATCTAATCTGATTCGTATCTTCAAGCATACTGTGCAAATTTCTAATTTTTTATTTTCATTTTTCTCTTTATTATAGCTCCATAACCACCTAATGTGTAAAAGCACAGTGAATAAGTAATATACTTCAATATGTTTCATTTCCATACAAAAAGAAACACTTCACTGATAATTTAAAGAATTTACCATTTTTGAAGCCTCTTTTTATCATTACCCCAGGAACTGACATAACATGACATAATTACTGTAGATTGCTGAAAATGGGTAGTAAGCACAGACTTATGGCTGAGATATACTTTGTTTAGGCAAACTGGGTAGAATCTGAACCCAGAGGAACATGGAATATGTCATTAATGTAGGAAGCAAAAGACACTAACCCCATTCACAATGCCTATGATTTCCACCAGTGACTGATGTGAATTATACAGGTAGGAAGTAAAAATTGTCCCGTGTCTGGTCAGTGAGAAGACACCAAGGAACAGCTCAGCCTTCACAGGAGAGTGTAGGAGAGTGTTACCTGGCTAGCCAATAAGCAAGGAAATCTAGCAGAAGCAGGGGTGGAAATAGTTCACTGAATCATGGGACAATCCATGGAAATTCATGTTGATTACACATAGGCATGCCATTTGTATCTCCAAATATCATTGAGAGAGGGATAATCTATTGACATAAAAGTGATGAGAATGTTATTGACATGTGGTGATCTTTGCAGGTATTAAAAATACATGTGAGGAGCAAGAATAATGCAATAAAAATCTCTCTAAACACTTTCATATCTCTAAACTTGACGGACCATACACACTTGCAAAACTACAAAGTCCTGTCTTGAACATCCACTGGCATAATGAAGTCATAAATGTTCCAAGAATGGAAACTCATAGGTTTGGAAATATACTTAGTTTCATGTATATTTTTCTACAGATGGGTAAAACTCACTATAACACCTACAGTATTTATGCCCACTGAAAGTCTTATGTGAGAGATCCACTGAGAAAAGTGAAAAACTGTAACAGAAAAATAAAGCAATCAAAAGAATATTAAAAAAATTTAAAATCTATTATTTTTCTTCTGTTCCCCCCTTAAAAAGCATTACTCTGTAGGCAGATACAAGCTGTTTCAATACAAATACATTTTGTTACTGAAAATGACAAAAAATATGGCTTCTGAAAAACCAAGACTTGTTCATTAATTTTGCTCACAGGGAAATTTTTTAATGCCTCCATGAAAGAAGACTGATATGCCAGCAGAAAGGTGAAATTTCACCCTAAATCAAGCTTCTTCCCTCTTCTAAATCTCCATACAAGGACCTGTTTCTTTGTTAAATTCCACTAATCTTTCTACCCTAAACCCAACCATCTCACACTCCAGGGCTTAATCTAGCCAAGTAACTCACCTCATAATAAATTTAATGATTAACTGGTGGATTAGATTCCTATATGTCATTGTATCAAAAGCTTTTGCTAAAATCCAGGTAAAATATGTCCATAGCTTTTCCTCTGCCAAGCCTCTCAGACACTTACTCAAACAGTTCTGTCAGATATGTTAAGCATGGCCACACTGTGTGAGCTCAAGCTGATTTATGTTTAATTAAGTCAAATGTGTCATGGAGGCCCCTTTGTATTGCCTTCCTCATTCTTTTTTGTTCCCCCCCCCCCCTTTTTTTTTTGTTGACTTATATAAATGTTACTTAAGATTTCAAAGAATTAAAACATAAGGCAAAATAACACAAATATCTTAGGAAAGGGTGATTTCTGTTATGACTCAGAAAGATCACAGCTCATCAACTTAAGCAAATGTTATCACATTTATTTTCTGGTATTGTAGGGTGAAACTGTGCATGTATTATCAATCCTTTCTAATCGCATACTCCATTGAAAGGTACATTTACAATGCTGCCTGCACAGGTGGAATGAAGCACATAGCTAAATGTCCTGCCTGGGCCCGCAACTGGATTAAATTAACACTGGAGATGCTACAGAGAGACACAGCAGCTGGGAAATTGGACCTCTACTTTACCCGCTGATAAAGTTATTGAAATAAAATTATGAGATACATGAAGGATCTGTGCATTTCAGGTTTGGTTCTGGCTTTTATAGTTGTCAGCCCTGGTTTCTCTGTTGCAAAGAAAAGCAATAGCGCATTATTTAATCTTTTAAACTTTTAAAACTCTTTTTTTCTCTCTCTCTCTGTATTCTTTCTTTGGAATGAACACAGGGAAATTCAGGATGTGAGCAGGGGTTGTCTCCAGACCTAATGACAAACTTTAACAGCTTGTGGTTGTTTTGCAGAGATCCTGCCTCTGAATCTACTATCACATATCCATGCGTTACTCATAGCTATGGCAAGAATCAGATCTTTTTTATTAGCCAGATGCTGTTTTTCTCTCTTATGCATCCATAGTTCATGGAATGAGTGAAGAAAGAAAGGCTTGGCCCTAATTCCTATCTTTTTTTCGAGTATAAAAGATCAAATCATTTTTAGGTCCGTAAAAGTGCCTGATTCATGTCCTTTACTCAGTATGAACTAGCTTATATCTGCAATCTCTTATTGTTAGGAGATCATGCCTTTTACAACCCTTTCCAATTTCTTTTGTCATCTCATCTTGTTCCCTTTTCTGAACAAGTTATCTCTGTCTAACTAATTCCTTTATTATATTCAATTTCAGGCAATAATGATTATCCCCTTATGCTAGTTCTATTGTCCTGGAAATACTCCAGTTTTGGTAATTGCATTCTGTTGACATAAAATCCCTTCTGCAGCTTCAGTTGGATACCGTTTTCTCCTTTACTTCCTGTCCTAAAGTGCCATGTCTCGTTGCTCTGCAGTTCTAAACAGCTGCTCTGTTCTGCTCCACTGCTTTCTGCATTTAAGTGATTTGTGCAGTCGCACACTCATATGCACGTACACAGGCACACTGATTTGGAAAAGAAAGTCAAGAACGCTTTAGCTGCAATTGCAATGCAGGTTGCTGTGCAAATAGAAGATTGTAGTTACTTGACATTTCCCTGTTTCTGTCCCTATGAAACTTTCTCTCATATATTTTGAATATTTGCCTGCATTCTTTGACCATATTCTGCTAGCAATAGCTATTTTCTGTCATGCTTCTCAAATCCAAATATAGGCACCTTAGTCTTTTTCCTTACCTGACATCCCTATTTCTTACACAGTTTTTTACCTCTATTTCTTTTTCATTTAGTATGATTTCTTTTTGCCTCTGTTAAGGTAGACTTTGATTTCACTGCTTGGTAGTCGTCTTTTTTTTTTTATTTCTGTTCAGTTCCATTCCCATGTTGTGCCTTTTGAAGTTCCTCTTTACTGACCTCATCACACAAACCTGTCTGTATGTCTTTTACTACTTTTATGGAACTTTATATTATTGCTTTAGAGTGACTTATTCTGAATGTGCCACCTTCTACTGGCTCAGCGTTGCTTGCTTTCTCCTATTAACGCCTTTATACAGACCATTTCTATCTGGGCAGAACTTAACACACTCTCATGCATTGCAGGGAGACATCTAACTTATTTGACTGTGTCAAGAACCTTCCTGCTTGTGCTGATTTTTTGCAGTTTTACATTCAGGTTTCGGATTTGCTGCACTTTAGTTGTGCTTCACTATGCTCGTTTGCATTCTGATTTCACGTCGGAGGTTGCATCTCCTGTGATTAAAACAGGGAAAGAAAAATTGTTCTCACAGTTTAATGTTCACACGGCCTCCTCCATCTGGTGTGGTCTGAATACCCACCTTCCACAACCATTTCAGAGAAACAGGTGTTGGAATAATTTAATTAGTGAAATATATTGAACAATCTTCTTCTTTAGTACACCTGTTTCGCACTAACCCTTTTCTCACTAGATTCTGCCAGACTTCTTCCAGTGTTGAGATTATGAAGTTGGAAAGGCCCAAGTGTTCTGTGGTGTTCATGTGATTTATGTAAGACCTGATTTCTAGAAGTTATGAGCACTGATAGTTATACTGAGTTAAGAAAGAGAGGTTTAGGAAATTAGCACATATTTTTGGAACATCTAGTTGTAAATTTATATCTGTTATCCTTCTAATGTTTAAATTTGATACTAAAAGTTCAAATGAGAAAAATAAGAAGCAAATAAGAAAATGGTAAAAGTAGAACTTGTCAATTTATTTGGGAAGCATTTTTGTGATTTTAGAGAAGCCCCAATTAATAAACTGCAATCAAACCCATGTTTTGCCTGCTGTAATAAATACTTATAATTTTATGTAGTTTGGATTAATAATTTCCATTTTATTAAGTGATTCAAGAGACCACTCTAATATGACTAATTGTTATTTGTGATATTTTACTGGTTGCCTAAAGCTTATAATTATTTTTTTTTACTCCCTCAATGGAGTAAACAGTATAACAGTGAAAAACAAATAATGAGCATTTCATTTATGCACACATATTTTCTCATTCAGATGATTAACAGTCATTCCCAAAACATTTACTTAAGGCATCTGCCTAACTTCAAGGACACACTTTAAGTTTTCTGCCTTTTTTTTTAGATTGGACATATGTGTTTAGCCAATACAACAGTAGATATAGAAACTCACAAGGCAACACATACTGAAAGGAAAAAAATCCTGAACTACTAAATACGAGCAGTTCTAAACTGAACACAGCCACTTAGTAAAAGGTTTTAAAAATGCCAGCAAACTTTTAGGCTGCATTGAGAAATGGGTAAAGAAAAAAAGTAGGCAAAATATTATGATGTTATACAAACTGACAATATGGCCTCACTTTTCAAACTATGTTCTTTCTGGTTGCCTTAACACCAATAGGAAATTGCAGAAAAAGAAAAGATGCAGAGAAGTGCACAAAAATGACTAGAGCAAAAAGAAGAGATTTAATAGATAAACTAATGGACTGTAGCATAGGGACTACGTACAGGCCCCGAAATGGCTGCATTTTAGAGAAGTGACATGGTTCCTATGTAAAGTGCGTAAACTGGAAAATTGGAGGCTAGGCATAGGCTACTATCTACATTATTTTTTTTAAAAAAAAATTTATTCCCATACTCAGCAGCTTTGCTGTTTTTCCAGAGGGAGCAGGCTAGGAACTGATTGCTCTTTTGTGACGGGGATGTTTCTTCAGATGCTATTTGTTTGTCTTGAAGGAAGGGGTGATTAGTTGGATAATTTCTTACTTTAACTGAAGCAAACTCACCTGTATATAACACAGGGTAGAGCAGACATTAGGCTAACCTTTCTTCACAGTTCAGTAAACGAATCTCAGACCTGATCTCTAATGTATCACTATTATTCCAACCTGCACTCTGCTGAGCGGAGAGAGCTCTAATCATGTCAATTTTTGCCGTGTGGTACAAAAAACTGTAGTTTTTTGACGGGCTAGGAACAACCCCACTAGAAGCTAGATCACAGTCACTTGTCAATGATATCCAAATACTTTACTACTCAGGCCTTGCACTTCTAAATAAACAGAGAGCAGCACAGTGATATTATCACACGTGAGACTTCCCCATTTGCAGCATCGATCCAGTTAGGGTTCTGCACTTAGCTAATGTATGTACAGCTACATCTTTTTTGTTAATTACTTTCCTCAGAGATAGCCAGTTTTCAAAGATGAACTTCTAGCTCATTAGAGATCCAATCAGCATTCAAATCAAGTACTGAGTCAGCAGATTTTTAGGTTCCTGTAATAATTATTTTAATATTTCAGAAACAAGAAGCTACTCACAGCTGGGGGGGAGGGTGATACTGTTACTTTATATCAAGGGAACTATGTTCTGTTTCAAATATTGTTTAGCAATGCAGATGAGATTGTGAAATGATACATCTTTAGAAGGTTGTAGTTATGGATACAGAACAATGCTAGAAAAAATGTTAATTATTTTTGCCTTAAAAAAAGAACTTGAAAAAAGGAATTATTTTTTAAGCTTGTCCACAAGCGAAAAAGCAGGCATAGTTTGGCGTTCAACTGATGGCAATAGAAATTTTTTCTCCCATGTACCATTTCTTATGCAAAAAATGGACATAAAAATCAAGACATAAATAGTGTAATGAGAAATTAAGCTGGTGAATGTTTGGATAAAAAATAAATGCAGTATCTTCTTACAGTTTTATATATTCTTCTGTGCACAAAAACATAGATACCTATATGCTGTATACCTAGAATAGACACTTAGAGAGCTTTGAAGAATAATATATGAAAGACTTTATCCTAATACATAGAATTAATCTGCCTTTTACTTTTGAAACAAGGCACACAACAAAAAAATAGCGTAGTGTTTTCTCTGACTCTGCTTTGAATAACACTCATACAGCGAATGTTTTCAGAAGTACTGCAAAATCCCAAAGACTCTGAGGTTTTCCTACTGCTAAAAAGGCACTCAATGAGAATTTGTTCAGCCAAAAAGCAACATCATTGAATAAAACCATGTCTAATAAAAATAGTCCTAAAGACCCTTCTACCCATTTCCATTCAGTTATCCATCAGTGGCATCATGTTATCTTCCTAGCTGGCTGTTTGTCTATGTGAGAAGTTGGCAAAAAAAAACCCCAAAACCAAAGAGGTTTGTTATGCAATTCATGTTCCTCTACCTTTTGCAGTTGCCACAGCATTCTTTTTCTTTGGAGGATAAAGATGCTCCAGTTATGTGTCCTCCTGTTCTGCATTAAAAGGAGAGGTAAAGGACGTAGAGGAGAACCGTTGCACATTGGGCATCCTCACCTGACTCTTACCTGTCCACTGGAGAACAGCAGGAACTAAGCTGGTGACCTGTGATCTTCCACCAAAAAAAGGGAATCAGCAGCAAATATTATTCCTCCCTACCTATGACCTTGAGCTCCAGAAAAACAGAAAAAAAAAAGGCAAATGTGGGGTGATGGTGTACTTTCAACAGAGAAGTTACAGTTGGACAGGACAGAGCTTTGCACTTTGTGAGATGGACGACCTTACTACAGTTCATAAACAATAGGCAAATAATACAGCTCAAGCAGCCTTGTTATGCTAGAGCTATAAGGCAATTCTTAGTCTACCCAGTAAAAATAATGCAAACATCCAATCCCTTACCTGAGGAAATGAAGATCAGTTTGTATGGCTATACACAGAGTTGTTTAATATAATGGAGCTAACAAAATATATTCAAAGCATCACTGAATTCTGCTTTAGCAGGCAGTACATAGAATCATGGAATCATAGAATCACAGAATCACAGAAACATAAAATGGTTTTTGTTGGAAGGGACCTTTAAAGGCCATCTAGTCCAACCGCCCTGCCATGGGTAGGGATACCTCTGCTAGGTTAGGTTGCTCAAAGCCCCATCTGACCTGGCCTTGAAAGTTTCCAGGGACAGGGCAGCCACAGCTTCTCTGGGCAACCTGTTCCTATGCCTCACCATGCTGATCATAAAAAATTTCCTCCTTAAATCCAACCTAATCTAGTTTAAAACCATTACCCCTTGTTCTATCACTACAGGCCCTACTAAAAATTCTGTCCTTATCTCTCTTATAAGCCCCCTTCAAGTACTTAAGGGCTGCAATGAGGCCTCCCCAGACCCCTCTCTTTTCCAGGCTTGGGAGAACAATCCCAACTCTCAGCCTTTCCTCATAGGAGGGCTGTTCCAGCCTCTGATCACTTTTTGTGACCCTCTTCTGGACTTGCTCCAGCAGACCCATGCCTTCTCTGTGCTGAAGACTCCAGAGGTGGATGCAGTACTCCAGATGGAGTCCTTGTACCAAAAGTACATTTGTATCATAACACTATATTGTTGGAACTCATAGTGGGACAAATTGGGTATTGTTTATCAACAAAAGAGGGTTTTGTTTATCAGTTAAATGTATGTCCCCATTTTCCATTTAATTTCTTCATTTTTTATTTAGACCCTAATGGAAAGTGTCATCCTTTTGCAACTGAGACTCAAATGTAGAAATCTACAGTAAAACTTAGGACAGCTCAAGGGAGGACTCATGACTGCAGAAAAATATGTGCGGGCAATATGGCATTAAGTATACTGGCTGTATTGCGTTATGGTTTGACTGCATGGTACAAAGTAGTATCACTGTCTGTATTCACAGACTGCATTTACAACAAGAAATTTTTGTTTCCTGACTAACAGGTATTAGTGCAATAAGGCTTCCTGAAAAATAAGCCTTAAATTTTAAGGATAAAACGCAGTAATTTTTTCCTGTCTTAGCCAATCCCATCACTTCTATTAAGATTACACTGAGATTTTTAAACTACATTTTCCATCACTTGTGACCTACAGAATTCTCGTCTAAGGACAGAGTTTAGGGCTTATTTGTTTTCTTTATGAAAAAAAATTGTTTGGCTAAATTGGTATGTCGAGTCTCCAAATAAAAGCATAAATATTTTTATCTTTTTAGGCAAGTTTTAATATACTCTTGTTCATGTAAATAAAGAATGGCATAAATTTACACTTTTAAGTTCTCATTTACAAGTGGGTGCTTGTGCTGATTGAAAGAAAGGACAAGTGAACAGGTAATAAGTCTTTTAAAACTGCTTCATGCATTCATCGAAGCAGTATTGGCTAATGCTGTAAACTATTATGTGATTTGGTTGCTAACATTTGTAGAAAAAGCTTTCCTTGTAGAAACAATCCAATGCCAGATACTTGACTTGACATCCTGTTGATTCAAGAGGACTTTGCAAAGTAAAACATTATTTAGAATACCAGAAATTAGTAAAGGGGCTACTATACCAGCAGAAATAAAGCATCCTTGGGTTGAAAAATTTTAAATACAAGATTTGTATGGTGAACTAAGAGCCCAGCAGTTAGATTAGGCATATCAACCCTATGGCAGCACACAGTAATTATCATAGATGTTTTAACTTTTTGGCATGTGTGCTGCTTCACTCTGGTTTCATTTGTCAATTTGAGCACTAGATAAGCCATTATGTATGAAAAGAAGAAAAATAAATTGAACTGCAATGCTGGTTAGAGTTCAGATGACCAAATCCTATCAATCTCTTCCCCAAGGCATGACTGTACAGGGTGCGGACTCTCTGCTTACAGTCAGCTCCAGTGCCTTTTGTTACACTGTCTTCCACATTAGTGAGAAGTGTATTTATTCCATCTCTTTATTCAGTGTTGTATTGCCACATATTGAATCGCAAAAGGCTATTTTAGACTTCCTTCTTCTCCTCAGGAATTGTACCCTACTTAATGGGAGGGTTTGCATGCTGCAGGAAACCTTAGCATTGTAGTGGGGTAAAAGACTGATGACTTGAAATACTAGAAATGTCAGGGAAGTGCAAAAGAAATTAAATTCTGCCTCGTCCTATCCTCTAAAAAAAGCTGAAGATAAATTAGATGAGGTTACTAGTACCATTAAAACAGGGCCTCTTTTCCTAATTAAGGTATCTAAGACAGTATCTAGGATACAGCCAGAAGATTTTAGGCTCCTTCATTACATATGATACACTAGTAGATCTGTGGAAACCTTGATTGACCTGAAGCTTTGTTATTTCCTATCTTTTTCCTACATTTAGGCTATTAATATATCAAGGGAGATCTGGCTAGGGAGGGCTGATGGCTAAAGTTGAGAGGGAGTGGGCTTTTCCTCAGCTGCCAGAATATTAGACAGTTTCAGGTGTTTGTTTTCTCTTTTAGGGACTTATTTAATAAGCTTCATTGGCAGTGGGCTGGTTAGTATCTTGTCCAATACACCATATTTTGGTATGATGTAAAGGGGAAAGATAATAAATGGAACTTATTTGCATTTCCTTTTGTGTCAGCCACAATAGGATTTTTTACGTGAGTAAAGTAAAGGCATTTTTCCCCTTAGCAACATTTTCTTCACCCAAAATCCTCTTCATTCCAAGATATCTTCAGGTATTGACTACACACATTACCACTTCTCTAGCAAGAAGAGGCTAGTTTAGTTACAGGAGGCCTTTAACTAACAGGTAGTTATTCCAAGATTAGCAGACATCGAAATGGCTTCTATTGAACCTTGTACTCAATTTCGATTTTGAGTGGTGTTCAGTGGCTATAATTCACAGAACCACAGAATCACAAATTCTGTAATTTAATACAGACAAGGGTGCAAAGCAAAGTGGGTCATCTAGGGCAAAAATATCTGACAAGCAGAATTTCCATAAAGTTTATTTCTATGCTCTCTTATTGGCATGGGTTTTCAAGGAACTGTTAACAGCCACTGTGAGGTTAAAATAGCTCATCATTTTATCAGGATTATTGAAGGTATGACTGAACAGTCTGGTAGTGCTTTTTGTCACAATTTAATGGTATATTGATCTTGCAAGTGAACAATCATGACCTTCATCTGCTTACAGATGCTTTCAAGGGGAAAAGGCTTAAGAAGGTTATTCCTGAGAAACTGGGTATGGTGAGCCATGACCAATCTAGATAGGTGTAAGGAGGCCATCCTAAACAGCAGGGCAACTTGGGAAAGGCTTACCTATATAATGACACCTAAAAAGAGAGAGATCGCAGAAGAATCATGACCAACCGTTATTATCACAGGCAATCAATAAAGCAATCATGAGTATCATTAGCAGACAGCAGATTCAAGTCCTAGGCTGTTTAGCATCTATGTTTAGAGGTGTCTTTGGTCAGGGTGCAATGAGTGTCAAAGCAGGATTACTAACCAATCAGGCAACCCTACTGAGTCATGTTTCAGTGGCATCACATAAAGCGATTTGGAGGGAAGAGATTGTGGTCCAGAAACATACCAAACTCTTTTAGGGGCTGTGATATCAATGCATTCTTTCATTCTGTGGTGGGTAGATTTCTTGTTTCTGTCTTTATTTCTTTTCCCCAGATATTCTCAAAACAAATTCAAAATAATGGTAGCCAGAAGGACCAGATAAACATTCAAAAGTTTGGAAATATCTTAACAAATCCTACCTTGGAAAATAATAGCCTTTCCTTTGACATGCTCAGTCCTTACATACAGAGATTAGGAGTGTGGATCTTGATATAATGGCAAAGATATGGCTATTAAGAAAAAAAAAAGAATACTGGATCACCTAACTACCATTATTAATCTATATATATTTGGGGTGAAGAAAAGTATATATTCAGAAAGGGACTCTTACTGTAGTTTCACATTTGTGATTTTTGCACATTAGGGGTATGAAACCTATATTTTCTGTTGTCTGATAGTTTAATATGTCTTTGGCTAAAAACAGTTTTCTGCCAAGCAGAACATTCCAGTCATTTGCTTCTTAGTAAAGTTTTGTAAATGCCTCTTATGTCATTCATTGCATTGCCTAACACAGCAGCATCAAGCATGCTGAGTGACAGGCCTACTGGAAAAGCACTCTCTTGTCTGTTTTGACAAAAGCACTTGCTAGTAGGCATTTTGAGTCTGTCAAAAAAAGTTGAATATTTAATTATTGATATACTTAGACTCTACAATCCTACATCCTAGTTCTAATACAGTTGATGTGATTTTTACCATCAGCCTTGCCTTAAGTGAAAATTAGCTCAAATGAGCAAGGAGCTGTAATGACCTTTAAAATCCCCCTGTATACTTTATTGACTAAAATGCACAGAAAACAAGGCAGTGCAGCAAACCATATTGACTGTTCTTTATATGGGGCGGAAGAAACAATTTGTCTCAAATCCAGTAAATAGCCAATAAAAATTCACCTTGCCTCTATATTGTCCTAGGAGAGGCAATCTCATTTACATTTATTAGAAGTAATGATGTAGTGTCCTGCAGATAATTAACACAATAAAAAGCTGCTAATTTCACAGTGTCATTATAAAATTTGCCAGTTTAAATTAGAAAGTGATTAACCCTCTGAGTGAGGCAATGACATTTCCATTCCCAGTCTGTGAATTAGATTTGCAAGTTTTTTTTCACTTTGAAAGTTCATCTGTCTCTCCACTGATGTTGTCCTTTACTTTTCCACCCTCCCACTCTGTCCGGTGAGGAAATATATTGGCTAAACAATCTGAATCCATGACTATTTCACACTCCTAAGCCACGCTTATACCACAGGCACAGATGTGTTGGTTATTAGAGGATAAAGTCTCTCTTAGAAGCAAAAAGAACTAATAATCCCTGATAAGCAGAGGTTCACTGAGTAATGAACTTCTTGTTGGTACATGTAAGAGAGGAAGGTTTTTCCATTAATGAGGTGTCTTCAGAAAGAGCTTCATTTTGTATAATGACAGCAAATCCTTAACCTTTTGCCTGGACACTACTTTATCCACTTACTGTATCTATCTCTTCCACAACCTGCTTTAATTAATACCTTAAAACAGGAATAAACTCATTAAAAGAATAGATTTATTGCACAGTAATTTAAATATTCTAACTCAAGCGAAATCCTCTTAAAGCATGTTTAATGAGGGAACAAAACCAAAAATTAATGAAAACTCAGGTTAATGATAGAATTGGGATTTATGGGCTGAGGCCAATTGTGTGAGATTCGACAAGGCCAAGTGCCAGGTCCTGCACTTGGGTCACAACAGCCTCATGCAATGCTACAGGCTTGGGGAAGAGTGACTGAGTGACTGGAAAGCTGCCTAGAGGAAAACAACCTGGGAGTGTTGGTTGACAGCTGCCTGAACATGAGCCAGAAGTGTGCCCAGGTGGCCAAGAAGGCCAATGGCATCCTGGTTTGTATCAGGAATAGTGTGACCAGCAGGAGTAGGGAAGTGATGGTGCCCCTGTACTCAGCACTGGTGAGGCCGCACCTCAAGTACTGTGTTCAGTTTTGGGCCCCTCAGGACAAGAAGGACATTGAGGTGCTGGAGCGTGTCCAGAGAAGGGCAATGGAGCTGGTGGAGGGTCTGGAGAGCAGGTGTTATAAGAAGCGGCTGAGGGAACTGGAGTTGTTTAGCCTGGAGAAGAGGAGGCTGAGGGGAGACCTTATCGCCCTCTACAACTACCTGAAAGGGGGTTGTAGCAAGATGGGTGTCAGTTTCTTCTGCCAGGTAACAAGTGATAGGAAGAGGGGTAATGTCCTGAAGTTGCACCAGGGGTGGTGGTTTAGATTGGGTACTAGGAAAAAATACCTTCATCAAAAGGGTTGTCAAGCATCAGACCAGGCTGCCCAGGGAAGAGTTTGAGCCACCATCCCTGGAGGTATTTAAAAGACTTGTAGATGTGGTGCTTAGGGACATAGTTTAGTGGTGGACTTGGCAGTGCTAGGTTAATAGTTGGACTTCATAATCTTAAAGGTCTTTTCTAACCTAAATTATTCTATGATTCTAACTATTAACTGAATAAATTGATGCATGAATTTATGATGCTGCTAAAATTATGGTTGGTAAGCCCCACCCCCTAAAAAAATCAAGATACAATAATAAATTAAAAACGCGCAAAGACTCTACTTTAAAAAGGAAGAAATATTTCCAAGGTACATAAGTTTAATTGGCAAATCCTGTTAATTAATAATGAGGTTTAGGCTCAAATACTGCTAAAATTTAATTAGAAATAAAATCCTAAATAGTATCCTGTGGATTTACCATATGTTCCATATGTTCAGGGTTCTTCTTATTATAAGGAAATACCTCCACTGGAAAACTTGTTCCAGCAAAGGAAAGGAAATATGAATACAGTGCAGTTCTTCATATCAACCTTGCCTTTCTGTTAGAGCTTTCACAAAATTACATCCATGCTTAGAGTGCAGTGACCATGTGTAGACTTTGACAAGGCCATTGATTGCTCTTTCACCAGTAGGCACTAAATGACATTTATACCTTCGCAGTATCTCACTGGATCCTGTTCCAAGTCAAGTCTAAGCCACCGTCAACAGTCAGGGAGCAGAAATGCAGCTTGGGTCATATAAATTAGCATGAAGCAGCCCACTAGGGTGCACTGATAACCACCTATGCTCAACTACAGGATGTGGACCAGACTCAGAAGCAGAATAAGGCTTCGTCCTTGCTTTTCCTGCAGAGAAAGGGATGCTTTACAGCACATTCAAACTGAAGATGATAATAATTTTTGTTATCATCTAGATTTGTCTCTTTAAACGATTTTTTTAAACAAAGCACTGTTGATGCATTTACTTGATGTAACTATTTTAAAAGTTTTTTACCACTACACAGTAAACATATAAACTTGGATTCCCAAATACATTTTATGTAAGTTAAATATAGACAGCTCCCATTGAACTTAATGAAATGATAGTGACTCATTGATTTAAAGAAAATAGTAGCTATCTCCCTGCACTATCTACAAATATCCAATTCAGGCCTTGTGAAGTCCTGTGCTCCATCAGATTCACCCATGGAAGTAGCTGCAGCTGCAGTACCTGCGATAGGACAGAGGTCCTGAAACCAGAGAGGAGTTCAGCTTCAGCTGGTGTAGAGGAAAATTTGAACACCACACACAAAGGGGCTGAGTGATTAACTTTGGTTTGCTATGGAAAAGATGCCAGTGCAAAGATACCTTTTTAAGGAATCATCTCAAACCACTCTGACTCTTGTAACACAGCAGCCTCTCTGCAGAAGTCCCCTGACCAGCTTGCATTTGGGAACCAGGCCACCCGGCCCACCTGGCTGGTAACAGTCCTCAGCTTCTTTCAGCTGTAGATTTGCCACAGCTAACCTCTTTTCTTTCTGTACTAAACCATTTTTTCCTCTCCAAAGAACTAAAGGACTGACCTTCTACACAAAGCCCCTTCCTCAGTTTGTGATCATGCCTTTCTGATATCTATACAATATTTACTTACAGACCAGGGACCGCTGCTCTCCTGGCCCCCACTGGCAGCTCGTTTCCTGGGAGAAGAGACTTGGTCCCACCTTTGCGCTGGCCTAAGACTACTTCTATAGGAGAAGGAATTCAGCTCAACCTCACTGCTGCTCATGTAAAGATAGATTTATAGAAAAAAACACTTTATACTTCTCCAAATTTCTTAGGCAGAAAAAAAAATCTGCTGCTTTTCCTGTTTTCTAAACTTATGAGATTACCTGTTTTAATATTGCAAATTAAAAACAAAAAGCTTGAATGCCACCACATACAAAAAAAGGGAGGGGTGGGGGGTCCGTGTGGAAGGGCAATAAAAACAGCTTTCCACACAACTATCAAGTGTATGAAAGATGTTAAAGCAGAGCATAGACAGCAGCTGCTGAGATGAACTTGAATGAGTACTCAAGAGCACTACAAAACTGACTAATACAGGAATTTTCTTCACAAATAATGTTGCCATTAATCTTTCTAAAAAACATGGTGATACTCTTTTCTTCTTCATGTACCAATGTTTTTGTATTATTATAGAAAGCCTATGGGTAGCACCTGCTACATTTAGTATTGCAAAATAGTTTGTATTCTACTTACTTCTCTTTGCATATTCATGATGCCCCAGAACATTCATTTTTGGGGCCTGCGGTTTTTTACAATTTTTAACTCTGCCTGAAAGTAAGTACTTTTCAAAGCCCCCTGCAGCTATTTTTTTGTTGAATGTGGTCGAAAAATAATAATTTGTATTCTCATTTAAAACCATGACTGTTTTTTTTTTTAATATGGAGCAAAAATACCGTTTTGATGTCTGAAGTTTGAAACTTGGCATTTGCCTAGAACTTGAAATTGTACATTCTCTTGGTATAACAAACAAAAATTGTGAAACATCTGACATGAGACCGGCTGATGTCACTGAGAGAAGTGGATGAACATTTGGATTCAGAGTTCCTTCACTGGAGCAGAGAAGACACAGCCAAATCCCTAATGAAACACCCTAGCTCTGCATCAGTTCAGAGTGAGCTGTAGCTATCCCAAAATCTGTTAAGGCCATAGTTTGACAAATCACGCAAGTCATCGCTACTGCTGAAAGAAGCAGTCCAAAATACTCTCTGTTCTTGGGTGCTCATCCCTGTCTCTCTGGGTAGTGAGCCAGATCACTGGTTGAAAAATAATGACTTGGTTTTACTAGGTTAGCTTTCTGCTCACATTTAGGGTGAGAGTAAGTAGGCAAGGTGAGGAGAAAGATGGGATTTCAGAGGCAGCATCAACTTAGCTTGACCAATGCATTAATGAAGTTATAACTTTATTTCAGTAGACCACTTATCCATGAAATGCAGATTGAAGAAACTGGGTTTGATACTTTAAAATTATTTTAAGCAGTCTGAACTTTGTGATTTCAGCTAAGGCTATCCTGCATGCAGCTGTAACTTTGACTGGTGCCCTTTAGTTTGTATTTTTTCACCCATGCAATGGCTTTTAAACTTCTCTTTCTCACCAAAAATGTTTTGCTTCCTGATTTTACATAGGACACTAGTTTGAGTTTTACAATGAAGTTTCCAAAATGGTTAAATATGAGTAATCTTAAATTGTATATTAGTTCAAAGTGTCTTGAAAGTCTGAGCAAGATTTTAAAACCTGGATTCCATATAGCAAGACTTCAAAACCTTAGAGTGGGCACTTTCGTATTTGCGTTGGTATTCAAAAGTGCTACTCAGCAGCTCCTAGAGAAATCACCAGGAAAATGGATGGTTCAGAGCTATTTCTGGGTGCATATTATTTATTGGTTTTGTTGTATGGAAGTTTTATGGCTAGAGTCTAATGTGTATGGAGATTTCATGAGGTATACTTTTACTCTTTTATAAGAGGAACTAAAGCCTGAGAAAATTAAATTTATATATTTTACAATGAAACTGTAAAATAGAAAAACTGTTTTTGATAGAAATGGTGTAGAACTCCAATTATTGGATGCAATATATAAAGAATTAGAATTTCATTCTCACTTCAGTTCATGCATCTATAAAGCTTATTTATATAGTCAGGCTCTCTTTTTGTACTTTAAAGTTTCAGCTTCTGTCTACAGATGCTAAAATTAACTAAAATTGATGGGATAACACCTCAGACACAATACCATAGATTTTCTGGGCAGAATTGTCACCAGATAATAGGGTGTGGCTATTATAATTTAGAAATTCCCATGCATGTTGGTTACTCATTCACACGAAGGAGTGTACATGAGCTAAGTGATATCCCTAGTGTTCAAATTAGAGTGTCTTAAGGAAAAACTTTTGACTTTCATATGAACTAGTCTGCTATGGGGCTGGGGCTATCCCATCATTTGCTAAAACACAAGCTTTGCCTACACCTGCATCCTACTGCTTACACACCTGCCCTGCGGGCATCTTGTGAACACACCACTAAGCTGTACAAAAAGGTACAACCTCGTCTCCTGTCAACCTTTGCCTTAAAACTGTTGTCCAGGGAAATTTTCCTTTGCTGTCAAGGGCAAAGCTGATGAGGCTCCAGCTGTAGGAATCTCCTGCCCTGTACATGTGTGATGTGGTAAGGAGAACCACCATGGGAATAGTGGAAATAGTAGAATTGGTATATGCCCTCCTTAACCCCTGAGGCCCTGAAGTGAGGGATGACCTTTGCTCCTCTCCTCCCATTGGCACTATATGTTGTAGGTCACAACTGAAGCATAGCCCAATCTTGCTATCCCATTGTCTGGAATGAAGGACTATGCAGTCCTCCACAATCAGGACTGACCATTGAAGGATGTGAAGCATGGACTGGAATAGCCTGTCCGAGGGCCTTCACAGTGAGTCACTCACCTTCCACAGCAGGGTGTTACCTTCTTGCACTGCCCTGTTCAGGGTAGCAGATAAGGATCTGACTGTGTGCTTATCTTTTCCTGGAGCTCCTGCAGATGTGAGGGACTTCCTCTTCTCTGGAATGCCAGTTTCCTGGTGACCTTACCAAAAGCCATGCCTGGTCCTGTCAGAGGAGACATCATTCTCACTCCCTGTCCTCCAACATATATTTGTCTTTCTACAGCACTGCATATGAGCATATAGGATGGGAAAGCAGGAGGCTGCCAGGACAGCCATTGAGTAGTATTACAAACAGAACAAAAAAAAAATTATTTTCAGACTACCACCTTTTGGGGTAAATATGCTGCTGTCCATCTACTGGCAGATAAACAAGAGGATATTATCTTAAGAACTATAAGTAAAGCTCTTTTCATTACTTCTAAGTCAATTAAAAGTAAAACATTATTCAAATTTTCAAACTAGGCATTCTTCAAAATGAATGTTCCCAGAAAAGCCATATTCAATAAGTGTTTTCTTCAGTATTCCTCTTTTGCTTCTAAAGCACTGACTCCAGAAATACTGCTGTGGATACTGTCCTGTTAAATAATACCTACAGGTGAAAGAGGTGATTTTATTCCCCTATACAGAGAATACTTAGATTTAAGATGAAGGTAAGTTCAGTCAGATGACCTGATTGCTGAAACACCTCCTCTTCTTGAAGGAATTCAAATATCTCGACTATTTACAAGGCTGCCACAATTATTATGATGCCCTTCACATACATACAGCTGTAGTTAGACATTATGGCATTTTGGGGAAACACAGAAAAAGATTCTTCCTTTAGGCAGAATAAAGGAATCATAGCTCTCTAACTTCGAATTATATTTTCCTCTTAAAGAGAAGTCTGCATAAATATTTTGAAACTAGTGGAGGTATGTCTACACCGTATCATCATATTGTGAACTCAACCATTAATGACTTAATTGTGATTTGTTTCCAGACAAGACATTAAACAATTAGATACAGCATAATTTCTTCAAATCTGTTAAATGAACATAGGAAGAACACCTCTTTTTAACACAGATAGCTCTTTGCAGCAGTTTGTGAAGATCTCACACATTTCCTGCTTTGCTCATTGAAGTTGGTCTTACTGATTCTCATTTTGTAATGAACACTATGACACCTGGCAAACATCCATAAAAAGTGTTAGGGGTAACTTTTCTAATATCCTATTCCTTAGCACTAATGAAAATATCATTCATCTATGTCATGAACGGTACTTTCAAACAGCTAAGAATATTCTGGCAGTGCATACTGAAACAGGTGAACCCATAGCAAAAACCTTTGGCTTGTTAATTGCTTTGCGTTCTCCACTATGGGCTTGTACTTGAGTCAGTAAATATTCAATGCTTGTACTTAAGTCAGTAAATACTGCATGCCAGTCTCTTCATTAATGATTTCTGAAGGCTTTGCTCACTCTTTCATTCCTCTCTTCCTACATCTGATAACAAAGGTGTAAATGTATACTCTGAAATGTCATAGCTATTATTTTGCTGCCATTGGCAATGAGATTTTCATGTTTATATGGTGGAGATTGATAACTGGATAAAATACTGGAAGAAAATTAATCCAGTTAAGCAGCCAGGACAAAATGGGGCTGCTCAGCAATCCTTACAAAGGTACACTGTACTTTCAGCATTTGGATATTAATGTCAGCTTTCATAAAGACAACTAATTTAAATACTGCAAAAATACTATTTCCGAATCTTAGTAAATTCCATTCCTCAATAACCATGATGCCTCATTTTGTTCTGGTATATGTTGCTTCCCAGTCTGAGAAACATAAGATCCAAATAAATCACAGAGATCTCATATTATTACTCACTTTATCATTCTGTTCGGTTTCTACTAATCTAAGTAGGCACCACGCTTCTGAACAGAGAATAAGCCGGTGGATAGCAGGTACTTTGACACTACCTCATGTATCAGCTGGCATGAATTGCCAGCTTGTGATGTCTCAGTACTACTTTACTTTTTTGTCGTCACCAGAGACAAGGACTTCTTGTATCTTGTTCTCAATTCATAGCATGCATTCCATGTCTCAAACATCTAGACTCATATTTTAACCACTCTAGCATTAAAATTAAACCTGGCTTTAAGATCAGTTACAAAAGAGCTAACATTCATAACAATAGGTTTCTTATGGAGTATTTAAAACACTGCAATTTGTTTAAAAATCAACAGGCTCTTAGAGGGGCTAAAATGAATTAGCTAAATAGGAAGTTGTGTGTCAAGTATCATATTGACATTTACCAGTGGTTTACTACTTCATTTAAACATTTGTTATCATACTTGATTTATTGATTTTATATTAATGTCTTAGACACTTCATTTCTTCAGGAAGGTAAGAGTTTGTTCTAAAGGACTTCTCACTGGTATAAACAAAATATTGGTGATGGATGACATGCAGCAAAGAAGCTGTGACTGGCCTGTGAAGTCGAGTACCCACTTCTAGTTCACCTCTGGTTTGTCCTTTTTTTGGTTAATATTTTATGCTGTGTTCCTTAGTGAGTGTATGAGGTGTGAGTGTATAAGGTGCTATTATTCGTATTAGCATTTTGAAAGAATCTTAAAAGGAGGCTGGAAGAAGAGGTGACTGTTAAGGTACACCATCCTATAAAACTCTTAAGCAAGTACTTAACTTTAAACATCATCATGTTTTAGTAAATAGAACTACTCACAGGTGAGTTTTCTGTGTTTTGCTCAATCAGATTTAAAGATTTAATTCTGTTAATTAATGTTTGTGCATTGGGTTATTACGAAAAATAAAATGCATGAATTTGTAATCTTATGAAAATTTATCTTAGCCTCCTAAATGTATTCTAAGAACTAAAAATAAAGAAACATAGACTATTAAGTAGCAGCATAAAATAAATCTGGAATGTATCTAAATTGCGCAACACAAATTAGGACACACACATCTGAATATAGCATGAACCACCAACTGTGAATAACAGTGGAATAAGCATTAGTTTCCCAGTCCACAAAGCTAAGAGGCTACAGCTTGTGGGCACCTGAATGCTACTCTTCCATTTTATATTTTCTCACCTGTTAATTCCAAATTACTTAACCCATTGGCAGAACCTGCCCAGCCACAGAATCATTACTAAAGGCCTGATTTTAATCAGGGGAAGTCAATATATTTTTGCATTTACTTCAATCTCTGCATGCTCAAGACCTAAAACAGTAGCAAATTTGAATATTCGGTTACTTTTGGAGTATTTTTATTAAGGAATAATAAAACCTGTTTTAAGGATTAACATTGTTAAGGCACTGCATGCTGTGGGGTCCATGAATGCTGAGATAATTCTTGCTCTGGTGAACTCCTACGAACATCCACCTCTAAAGGAAAGCAGGTATATGACATGGTCAGCAGAACAAAAGAAAATATAGGAAAATCAAAGCACAGGTTACTGTCTCCTTTTCACATGTATCAGGGAAAGGAAAATCATCATCTTTGTGAAGGCAATGGTGTAACAACAGCAAATAAATCTTGAGCACATGCAGGGCCAGAGAGATGGGCTAAGAATAATACATATATAAAGAAGAAAGTCACTGAAATCCACTCCACACATAAAAGAGAAATACCTCCACATGTGACCAATCACAGTTTAGCAGCCAACTGGCCAAAATCAGTAAAAAATTATAATAAGGAGAAAAAAAAAAAAAGCAGCATACCAAACTAGAAAGGTCAACCCACAAACATGATGATCAGACAGTATTTTACAAGAGAGCTAGGAAATAGAAGTGTTCACCTCCAGACTCTGGGGAAAAAAAAAAAAGGAGGGAGTGAATGGAATGTATGAGGATTTCATGAGCCTATGACAAGTCATGGGTTTCCATTTTGGGACCTGGCTCAAGACCCAGAGAAAGATTCGTGTTTGCCATTCAGCAAAAGGAATTTGTGAACCTGTCCCATTGCAGATGGATGATGTCATGAGGTCAGTGCTTTGCCTTCCTGAGTGAAATGTCATACTCTCCTAACTTTTTCAGGATGATACCAGCTTGTGTTGTTTAGCCCATTACCTGCAGTATGCTCTTCAGTTACCATTTCAGCAGCAGCAAAGGCTAGTGCCTTAAATCCAAAGCAATACAGAAAGAAGAGTTTCATTAATTCCTTGAATGCTCCTTCTACACAAAAACACATTTCCTTAATATATATTTCAAGAAATGGATTTGACAAGACAGCATTTGCTGCAAAGCTCAAATTGTCATGAAATTTACATTATAAAGGTTGACAATATGATCATTATATTTAAAACCTCTTGAACAAGATCCTTTTTGCACTGATGTCAATGACTTGAATTCAAGCAGTGTTATGGCCCATCCTGATATTCTGTAGGGATATTTCCAAAGAAAATAAATCTATTCTGATGTGATTT
Source organism: Phalacrocorax aristotelis (assembly GCF_949628215.1). NCBI lineage: Eukaryota > Metazoa > Chordata > Aves > Suliformes > Phalacrocoracidae > Phalacrocorax > Phalacrocorax aristotelis. Next base: position 40,412,591 of record NC_134311.1, read on the forward strand.
AGTCTCTTGTGGCACTCTCAAAATTAATATTACAGGAGTTAAGATTAGAACTACTTTTAACTTCACCACATTGTTAGAAAGGTTTTCTTATAAACACTGAGAAAATTAAATCAATGTCAATGATGGCCAGATGTATTTATTTGCAAATACTTGATAGAGCTGGTATAAACACTGCCATTTCCTCAGACACCAGTCTGGACCGGCCTGCATGAATAAGAAAAGCATTTTGTCAGTCTATGATATTGGCAGCTGTGCAGAAATGAATGAACATAGAAATGATGATAGAGCATGGAAAACTCACTCATTTCATATGTCCACAATGTTTCCACTTTTTGTGGGTTTAGTGTCTCTCTTGTAATATTTGGTGATTTTCTTAAGATTTCAGGAATCATGAGTTTATGAGAGGCTCCAATAGTATTTTATTCTCTGTTAAAGGAAAAGGAAAAGAAAAAAAGGACAAGCTTTCACAGCACATGGCTATTTTCAACTGTATGAGATATCTTTTCCTGAAAAGTCAAACCCCAAAATTAAATAATACCTCTTTTTTTTTTTCCAGGTGAAACATAAGGTACTTCAGGATCTGTCTCATTATTTTTCCCATCAGTTAATGCATAATTGCTTGCAGCACTGGGATTTCCACCCATCAATAGACCTGTGCTATTCTAAGCTGAAGAGATCTTTCTGTACCAAACACCAAAGTCAAAAAGTGGCTGCAGGAGAATTTTGCCCAAGCAAGACCTGAAGACAGTGATAACAGAAGGTGTTTACTTAACATAACATAACCAATCAGTTTCTTCAAGGTAACTATAATAACAAAAAACAGCTGTTCTTCAAAGCATTAGAAACTTAGTTAAGGTCTTCCATTAAATTCTAATAGACAAAACACATTCCTTAGCAAATCAGGAATGTCCAAAAAAGCTAAAAATGTTTATACACCTTCCAAAATGAAAATACATATTGAAACCATTACAACCCTAAGTCAATCAAGCACCCTGAAATATAGATATATATGACAAAATTATTAATACATACTAATATCAAGAAGTAATTAAAAGAGTGATATTAAAGGAGAAAACAAACATCCAAACCAAAATGACAAAACCCCACACATCCTGACCTCCATTAACCACTGAATCAAATAAGCTGTTAATTATGAAAGGATGAACACCCCTGGAGATACCTGCATATACAGACGGTCAATAGAATGTGATAACATCCAATACAATCAAGAAACATTTGAGTTGAGCAGAGGATTATACATGAGGACTGGAGGATTATGAGAGAAGACATTTCTGAATCTAGTAAACTGAAACCACAGCATGCCAACTGGGAAAAGTATGGTGTGAGAAATGCAGTTGTGATTAATTAATCCCTGTGAAAACAGTCAGATAAAATCCTCCACTATCTTGGACTAATTTTTCAGCCCATCTTGAGGGAAAGGATGGTGTCTGGCTGCTTTTGAGATGTGTAATTCCAGAAGTCTGTTATCTAATTTTTCCTATAACAATTAATTTATTGCCACCGCAAGTGCTATTTATCTGAATCAGGACATTGGGGAAGCTGCTATGCAGATACACCTCACTCGTTTTGAAGTTGTACCACAATTTTGCCAGTCTTAATCCAATAGTCCCCACTTTGATACAACACTTCTTGCAAGGATTTTGAAAATAAGCACTTCTTTTATTTCTCATCATGGAATGCCTTGTGATGTGCTACCATCATGGTCAGTCCGCTTTTACCTGCATCCCTTTTTCTTTGTTTTCCAATAAATGTCTCCACAACTTGTTTTCTGAAACTTCTCTGTAGTTGTATCAACCTCTTGTTATATCAACAGCCACATACCTCAGCTGAGGTAAGTGACCCATGTGCCGTTAATCAACAGGCTCTCTGCAAGATTTCCAGTGCTTCAAGGTCCAGGGTAGGCTGTTCTTATTCCCTTTTCATTTTACTTTTTTAATTGAAGGGAATTGTTCTGTTATTTTATCACTTCCAACTCTGGTAATATGGCAGCATATAGACATACTTCAAATATTAAGGAAATTATAGAATTCCCTTAATCTCTGTTACGTGAAAACTTGGGGTGAATATGCATATTCAATGCTTAAGACCATTTGTATCTGCCCAGTAGAATCCCTTCTTGCTGACAATCCATTCTCTGTTTCTTTGAGAAAGCAAAAAGGAGTTTGAATTCCTTGTTATACCAATCACTCACGACCCAGGAATGGGGGAGAAATGGACACCCATCATGATTAAGCTTGTCAGTTTAATTCCCCAGATTCAAGTCTGCCAACAATAGAAGATTTTTAACAAAGAGTAATTTGTTGTGCTTGTGATAGTTTGGAAATTGCGTAATGAAGTATAATCTGTTCCTTAGGAGCTAAACAAGAGAAGGGTTGGTTGCTATAGAATTTCTCACACTGCCTCATCAATTCCTCATTTCCCAAAGAAAAAGACCCACTATAGTATTTATTGTCAATCTATCAATTTATGTCTTTGATTTAGTTCTTGTTTTACCATGAAAATTCACGTGTACTTACAGCAGGTATTGTATCATTCTTCAGGATTCCACATTTTTCTATTGTGGTCTCTGTCTTGCTGTTTAGTTACCCTCTCCTAATAACTTTCATACCCTTCTGTCAAATATAATTGAAACTGGTCAACAGGACTGAGTCTCAAGACACTTAAGTTCCTACAGGTGTCATGAAAATTGGCATCTGGACAGAGAGAAAGATCCTATCATCTCCTGAGGGAAAGGATGAAGCATAGGCAAAATTTTTCTCTTTCCATTTGGCCAGCCAGTACACACACATCCTAAGCAGCCACAGTAAGTGCTGCCTGTGTCAAGTACTGGTTTTGAACTCATTGCAGAAACCTGGTGGGAACCTAACTTACCTTAGCTAAAATATCAGTAGTGTTCTCCTATCTCTCAATTTCCCTGCGTACCATGGTGCTGGTTCACTCAGAGGCACAGATGCAACATGTTTCCAATGAGCTGACAGAAAGACTTGTTCCTCTCTGAAAATCAGAAAAGGCAGGCACCCAGGTTGTCCAGTGTGCAAATTACCAGTACTGCTCTCACCCCACCTCACAAAGAGGTGAGAATACAACTTAGCCCCATATGACCAACTCCCCTGTTTAAACCTATTAAAAGCCATGGACCCTCTTCATTTGCAAAGGCTAAAAGCTGCTGATCTGTGTTCTGTGGTCTCTTGTCTTTGTTTCATGAATGGTCTCCAGTTCTTACCAGAAAAGCACCCCAGCTTTTTTATCACACTTCAAACTTGGAACTCACTACTAACGACATGTGCTGGTTTCGGCTGGGATAGAGTTAATCTTCTTCACAGAAGCTAGTATGGGACTGTTTTGGATTTGTGCTGAAAACAGTGTTGATAACACAGGGATGTTTTCATTGTCGCTGAGCAGGGCTTACACAGAGTCACGGCCTTTTTGCTTCTCACCCCACCCCACCAGTGAGCAGGCTGGGGGTGCACAAGAAGCTGGAGGGGTGCACAGCTGGTACAGCTGACCCCAACTGACCAGAGGGATACTCCATACCATATGATGTCATGTGCAGCATAGAACTCTGGGGAAAGAAGGAGGAGGAAGGCAGCAGTCAGAGTTATGGCCTTAGTATTCCCAAGTAGCTGTTAGGCTTGATGAAGCCCTGCTTTCCTGGAGATGGCTGAACACCTGCCTGCCCGTGGGAAGAGGTGAATGAATTCCTTGTTTTGCTTTGCTTGCATGCACAGTTTTTGCTTTACCTATTAAACTGTCTTTATCTCAACCCACAAATTTTGTCACTTTTACTCTTCTGAATCTCTCCCCCATCCACAGCAGGGGAGTGAGTGAGTGGCTGTGTGGTGTTCGGTTGCTGGCTGTGTTTAAATCATGACACCACATCAAAATGAGCGAAGCCACAAATGATTCTGCTTTCAGTTTGAATGCGGATTTACTAGAGCTTGACCCTGCTCTGTTTATTTAAAAATTCTTGTAATGACCAATCTGGATTTTGCTCCTGCTTCCCAATACAGCTGAAAAATGATAAGCTGATGGTTCGCTAAACACCTGACTTATTTCAACATACTTCATTTTTAATATACTGCTGTTGTAAGTGTCTTTTTCCTACCCTGTTGTATACACGATGAGGTCAGGTCAATGAACAGCTGAAGCCTCTTTTTTGTTTTCCCCCTGAGTCAGTAATACTGACTGTATTGTTTGTGAAAGGTTTAGAGCTGATAGCAAAAATAGAGGTAGCACTAATCTGGCCTTTTGGTGTCAGAACAACTTGATTCTGAATTCATTGCGTGAGGGTGAGACCACCATCTCCTGGGTAATAAGTCAATCCTATCTTTCTGTTCATTGAGCCCATAGACTTCCTTTGCCACATTAATTCCACTTGAACTATAATAACCTCCTGGCTGGCAGCTGCTATTGATAAATCACAAGAGAAATTGGCAAATCGACATTGGAGGTGGACAAGAAAATGTGAACAATAGAAAAATTCATAATGAAGGGTGATCAATAACTAACATTGTCAGGAACAAAAAAAAAACCTGAAGCATTGCTTTTTTTCTAATTTCAGTCAGATAAGGACATTCTAAAAGCAGTCAGGCTACTGGAGATGTTGAATACCCAGTAGTATTTTACCTTAGGCAAAATTTTTCAATCAGCTGTTAGTTAATTAAATATGAAACAATCCAAATTACATTAACCAATCCTTGCTTTCACTCCAATTTACAGACATCATCATAATACTTTGTTCTTCTGTCTCTTTATCTATCTTTGTGGAGTTTTATGATTCACTCTGCCGCAGTTCTCAAGAACCTGCTCTGGAGGATACCTGCTCTATTCAGTCAGTTCCTGAATGATAATAGTCAGATGGCCAGGAACAAAATCATTGATGGTTACTTATTTATTAGAGAAAAAATGAAACTTGCAACCTACTTGTCCATAACTGGGGCACATAACTGTCTATTTTCATTACATACCATCCTCACCTTCACCTCATTTTAAGTTTCCCACTGCATTCTATATGCTGTGTCTTTTACTCAGTGGTCCTGATCTTCAAAAACTTACAGCTCTGTATAACTTCATTTATGCAAGCAATCTAACTGAAATCAAAAGGAGTATATGCAGCTAATGAAAATACACATGGTTTATATGCCCTTGAGAGACAAAGGACTTAATGATCTCTTCAGGAGTGGATTTCATCTTGTAAAATGCTCATGGCTCTCATAATTCCAGGATATCATGAACCTGGGTGAGGAACTTGATTCTAATTGGTAAAGCTGATCAAAATTTGGCAATTGCCTCTGTGACATGTATCTTCTATGATCACATTCCAATTTAAAAACAACAAAAAACCTAAAAACTATGCTTTAAAAAGGCAAGCACCTTGAATTATATTAAGAATAGCAAAAGACATTATATGCTTGATATTTTAAATTTAAATTTGAGATGGATGTTTCTTTAAGTAAAAAGGTTCAATACATTTCATTTGAAAGAAAACTGAGTTCCTGTTGGTTTTCTTTTTCTCTAGTACACCTTGGGAAACAAATATTTTTAAAATATCTTCATTTGATTTTGAAACTTCCCATGAAAAGAAAAGAACTTTTTCCACAATCCGGGCTGATTAACTTCCCCATTGCCATATGCCATTTTATTTAGTAGTTAAAAATCTACTTTGATAGTCAAGCAAAGTACACATTTCACTTTGAATGTGCTGTTGTCAATGTTCAGTTTTACACCAGCATATCTTGCTCCAATTACTCTGAAAGTTTTGTACTTTATGCTTCCTGGCCACCTACTTTTTTCCTTTTCCTGTTGTGTTGGTTTTTTTTCTTCCTTTCTTTTCCAACAAAGGGTATGGGAAATTCTGATAATAAAGGTTTAGTAGATTCTTAGGTGTAATAGCCCATGCAATGATCATGGCACTAGTTTAAGACGGGGGATTACAGTTCAATCCCTGCCCCATCTCATTTTTTATGGGAATGTTTGAACAAGTTCCACTGCAGCCCTGTGCCTCAATTTGTCACGCGTAGAAGGAGGAAAATGTTTAGGTTTTACCTCACTGGATCTCATGGATAACAATTTCATTCAGGAACAGGACGTGCTGTCATGGAGGCCACCTACACACCTTAAATGGTGTCTCAGAGCACTGCCTCACTTGCGATACGAGGAAGGCACTGTACTGGGGCAGTCCTTCTGTGGAAACTCATGACCATATGTGACCAGTCAGACATGGCATGCAGAATTTCACACTGAGTGACCCCTCAAGATTAGAAAGATAAAGCAGGGTCTATTGAGAGATCAACAGTGCTGAATGAAGACTGAAAAAAAAAGGAAAAAAAGAAAGGAATGCTTTCACTCCACTGGGAAGATGAGAACTACTTAATATGTTGGTGGGCATCCCTAGAATGGATTTTTAATCAACAACAGTTCTCATTTACTGGAAGAGTGAGCCTATGAAGAGACTAATACTACTGAGTGACATTATGGGCCATTCATCTGCTTAAGTTGTCTGAAAATTTCAGCCACCAGTGAAGGATTATTATTGATTTTCAGGCTGTCTTTGTTAAATACCTGATATACTGTACCACTCTCTTATTCCCCTCTCCCTCCATTGTCACTGATATTAAAATGAAACCCACCTATTATCAAATCAATCATGCCTGATAAAACTACTCAGAGTAAGGTGATGTGCATCATATTTACCTACTGAGACTGAAAGGTGGGATTTCAACCATCCAGTGACTATGCAATATTTTTATTTATTTATTGCTTTTGGTAAGATGGGAACTACTGCAACAATTAATTACAGATCTTTAACAGATGTTATATGAGTCAGAAACCATTTTATTGTGGTTGAGATCCTGAACTGAGGCTCAAGAGCTGTCATTTATGTTTCTGGTTTTGGCAAAAGCTTCTCATGTAACCTTAAGAAAGTGATTCATTTCTCTGGCCCACAGTTCTGGTCATAAAAAGTTAGCTACAAATTTTCTGTAATTTAAAAACTAAAAACAAAACACCATTTTTCTTGGGTGGGTAGCTATGCAGACAGGTAAGAAATAAGGAAGTTGGAAAAACCACAGTTAAAGAGAGAGATTTTGTTATAGAACACAAAAAGAAAAATATTCCTAAAAAAATAAACTTTTTCTAAATTATGGTAAAAGAATACAAACTATAACTCACACATTTTCTCCTGTGAACACTGAAAATCATTACATGCTTTGGCTTTCATGAAAAAAGAGGGTATTTTATGCTGAAAACAAAACAACAACAACAACAAAACAAACAAAAAAAACCCCTGACGGTAACAGAAAAGTTATATTCCATGAACAAAAGGTAGAGATCTGTTTTCCTAATACACAGAATGAAATCTCATCTTCTTTACCTCACATTCATCCAGCTTTCTCAAGATACCACCACTTTTCCAATTCCTAGGTCTTGTTTCTCTTTCCTTGTTGAGAATACAAAAGGCCAGGGCTTCTTCCAGCTATCCCCAATCCCCCACAACACTGGATCACTCCAAACAGTCTGAGCTTCAGACTAAAATCGTTTCCACTTCACTTTTTCATTTACAATTGACTAGGGGTGAATTTATGTTCTTATTGAACTGCTTTGGCATTCATCTCTACTGCTTCTGTGTTTATCTTGTGTGTTACAACCTCCCAGTTACAATGCCCACCCTTGATTGTCTTGGCTTCATTAACCTTGTTGGTCCATCTGCAGCATCCTAAGAGCACCACAATTACACCATACACCGTGCATGAATCCCCTAAGATTTATAGCTTACATTACTTATCAAATTACTTGCCATGGCCTATGCTCTCACATGCTTATGCTACAAGTGTCTATTAAAAAACTTTGAAACAAACAGTATGTGCAACTGTCTCAGGTACAGCATGGACACAACCAAGCTTGTATATATCTTCTAAGTTTGGAGGAAACTTAGGGATGATAAAAGCCCTCCACTTTAGCAATGAGCAACATGAGACAGTTGACTTGGCAAGAAGTAGATCAAAATGGGCAGAGAAAGGACCTCACAGGATGTAAAATACAGTGGCAATGTCAGTGTTAGTAATGGTAATTAAGATCCATAATATCTGGGAGGTGGTCTTTTTTATCCTTTTATGTCAGTAAATGAGACATGAAAAACTTACCTTTCATCTTTATTAGTTTGAACCTAACTTGATAGGTTACAAGTAATGAACATTGGGCTAAATGTAAATATTTTCACCTCTCTTCTGTTGTTATAATTGTCTGTCTAGTACTTTTGGGCATGGGGTAGCTTTCAGAGCTTACTCATTGCCACCAACCATTCTTTGTTGAGTCCAAGATGGTTTGCTTGCATTTGATAATAGCGAAATACTTTTCTGTTTGACTGCCAGAGTTTATTTTCACACTATAGAATACATGTCTGTTCTCCAGGCTCAGTGCCTTGAGGGTGACTGGAGAACAGGAACTGATTCTGGAGTCAGATGTCAGGAAGCAGGTGAGCAGTGGCCTCCAGGCAAGCCTCATGCATGGGCACAGGATACAGCTGTCCTCTTTGTCCTACACTGGGTGCTGACCAGGGCAGCTGGTTTCGTTGTCCTTTGGGACAGAAGACATGGCTGCTGCATGACTGTTGGAATCTACATGGCTGTGTCTATTTGCACTTGGTAAGCATTCAGAAGAGGGTATGATCTTTCCAGTTCTTACAAGGGCCAACCCTAGTTAACAATATATTCAAGTATAAGTTTTGGTCTTCTGGTGAATTTTGTGAGCTGAAGCTATCCAAGATAACCATCATGCAACCATCAGCTTTTATCCTGTTTTAGCAGACAGGAAAATAGCCAGAAGAGAGGAAGCAGGATGCAGCAATCACCTAACCTCAGGCAGTTTCAAGAGAATGTATGCTTGGGAATATACAATCCAGGGCCAGAGTCTGCATGTGTGCCCAGGGTTCACTGGACAGAAAAAATCCCCAAGAATGATCTAATCTAGCAGCTTAAGCACAGACAATGAGTTCAAGATTTCACATAGGGAGTCTAATGAGCAATAAAAATCCAGATCATCAGTATTCCACCATCTTGGATATAGTAAAACCTCAGAAAAATCATAGACATACAAAAAAGTTTAGAAGTTTGAACAGATTCAAAAAGAAAGAAATTCTTCTTTCTGGGTTTTCCAATTGGCAAAGATCTAATTCAGACAGGGCTAGCTTATAGGCAGATGTAAGGAATAGAAGAAAAAAATACCTATTTCAATAAAGACCTATATTTATTCTAACATACTTGAACTTCTCAATGTGTCTCTCATGTCTTAGTGTTAAAATCATCAGAATTTTAATACCATTTGTGTAATCCGTGGACACACGTCCCAAAAGAAGACTTTCTACACTGTCTGAAGAATCAATAATCTGGAGGGCCTAGCTCTAAACTGATGTCCCATGTTACAAATACTGCTAGCTGACATAAGTAAAGCAGCTAATGATTGTTACTGATACTGTAGGAAGATGTAATATCTTAGGGTTTGTTCTTTTTTTTAAATAGTCTGATTATAAGACTACTGTTCTAAGCAACACAAGTTTCTTTAGTAAGCCTGTAAACTCCTTTTGGCAGAAAAGATGTCTTCAATATTTCAATTATATTAGGAGGTCTTTTTTCTCCTTAAATGTAGTCTTTTCCCCAGATATGTTACATTTATCTTGAAATATTTCTATTAAACTAATCATTTTGGTAGTCTTTTACATTGTCTATATTTGCTCTGATGCATCCTGAATTCTGTGATTAAAAATGGAAAATATTTTCCCAGCAAGAGACCTTATATGAATTAGTTTCTGTAGCTTCTGCAATGAACTGGTTCCCTCAACTAATTTTCTCCATTAGCAAAGTTACTTGAAGTCTAACAGCATAAATAAGCAGTGCCTATATAAAAAGACATAACAGAGTATATTTTTATAGCCTCTGTTTCTTTTACCCTGCAGTATTGTCTGACGTGTAGAAGGAGATATCGCCTTATATTAAATTATCTTTTTCCACTTGGATTCACCTAATTTTTATTCCTATGTTTCTTACTGAAATGTAATACACATGAATTTGTCTGCATCCCTCTCACCAGCGTAGTGTTTTGCCCATAGCTGTTCGGAAAAACGTATTTCAGCTGGTTTCTGAATGGGCCATTTATGAGGTGTTACAGAGTCCTAAATAATAGTTCAATTCAGTTAGCCTAAGAGGAACGAAAGGGCTTGATACCATGACATAGGTGAGGTATATGACGTGAAGATGACACTTGACTCAGGTCTCTCTAGGCAAAGCCATGGCAGGACCGCCAGTGCACCAGGGTGCTAGGAGGAAGAATTTGCTACTGGCTGTTATTCAAGATATTTCATAGCAGACCATGACCAAAAGGTTAGGTGGAAGGATTTGTTAATTCAGGCTGTGAATGAGACCAGAACCCAAGATACTTTCAGAAATGAATATGCTGGGTCCAGGGAATTTTGTATCCAAAAATGCAGGTTACCCAAGGAAGCAACAGAGAATTACCATTCTGAAGATTTTGAATACCCAGTCATTTATACCCTTCTTTTCCCATAAACTTCAGGGTTTTTATTGTCTGTGTAAAGTAGCCTGTTTATAGATTTTTAACACCTGGCTTAAATCTGTTTCCAAACCACAACATGGCTGCATTTTAAACAGACTGCACCTGGAAGGATTGTAAGGCAAAGGGAGAAACTGGTGGTGTACATGTTGTATTTAAATGGCACGTATATGTTCACCGGGGATTTATGAATAGTTTCACTCAGTACAGATTGAGATAAGGTATGAATTTTTAATGGAGTTGGAATATATATATCTCTCAATAGGTTAAAGTCTTAAAATTATTTCCACTATACACACTGTCTGGTCATGGCCTCCAAGAGTCAAAGAGCCATTTATTTTACACCTTTACAAGGATCAGGCTGGTTGAAAGAGACAAAAATTTCTCTCACAATTTGATGGCTAAATCCTCTCTTCTGCAAGAACACTGATACAATATCCAGTAGTTGAGAGTTTACTGTGCTAAATTGCTAGGTGCTTAATAATACCTCTTCTTTTAGCACAGAACTTCTCTACTATTATTATCAAAGGGTCTATAACAGAGTTTCTTTTGGAGCATGAGACATTGTCTCTAACAAAAGCAGAAAGAAAAACAACAACAATTCTATAATGCTCTACTCCAATTACCTTTGTATCAAAAAACCCCCATAACTAGAGAACCTGGGGATAGCATCATTCATTGCTAATAGGAGCAAATATTTCAGTTCTCAGTAAGCACTTTTTCCCCTTTTAAACTAGAAGCAATAAAAAATAAATTGTAAGCAAGCATTTGTGCACTTTCTCTGTGGCTTTATATATTACCCCCATCAACTTTTATTAGTAGAGGGACCAAGTGGCAGCATCAGAAGAGCCATGGCCACTAGGGAGTTGTTGTGTTGTGGTAGGACTGGAGATAAACGGAGGAAGCAACCAAAAATGAAAAGGGAAATAGGTGAAATTTCTACTTAAATGAAAGCAGCACATTCTGTGTTTGTCAGATGCCCTGTGTTTCTTTTCTTCTGGGCAAACATCCTGACTGATTCTTTCTAGAATAGGGAAAATCATGAGATCAAAGATATGCTCTTAATTTTTCTGGCTGCATTGTTCTTAATATATTTCTTAGCCTGGCTTCTCTCCTATTCCCTCATTTGTAATGTTAGGATTTGCAAAGATTTTTCAGCGTGTTAATAATACTGGTTTTCTATATGAATCTTCATTTAACATTGATCAGAGGAACCTTAGAGAGGAAAAAGACAGATTCTCAGATGATGTAAATCAGTATAACTCCACTGTTGCTGTTGTACAACTGCTGAGTGGTGCACAGGGCTCATAAAATACTATGGCTGTGAGAACAATGCCAAAACATTCATTTTGTTACTGAAAAGGATTTTAATAGCCAGATAGAAATTGCCCTTTCAGCAAAAATAGAACTACCTACAGCTAAACTAGCCCATCTTGCAAGGTAGCACACCTTCTTCATGTGTAACACCTGTTACTCCACAGACCAGGTGTGCCTACGGGCCCCTTTGTGAAGAGACCTTCCCACATGTAGCCTAGACAGCTCCAACAGAAACCTTTGACTGATAGATGAATAAATAAATAAGCCTCTCTTTCTGAGAGAATTTCCTCCCTGAATATTTCTGTCTACACATTGCAAATGCATTGGGAAAACTAATAAAGACATTAATTACATCAGCCCAGACAGCACTAGCCGTATCAGTATTATCAAGCTATTGCATATAAAACACAGCATCACCCTTTTCACCTCCATGCTGAAAGTTGCTTTCCCCTGTAATGACAGGTTGAGAAGTACTCAGCTATTCTTTGAGTCAGTTGTAGAAACCAGCAGGATAAGACATTAACAAGCTTAAAAGGTATTACCTGTCTAGCCCTACCAGGAGGTTTATGCTGACTGTAGGGGTTTCACATATCTCTTATACTTTCATGAGGGAATTAGTTAAAATTGCCATAGTAGAAAGTATTTGATTTAGATTAATCTCGCTTTCTCAAGCAGTGGAGACTCATTACTCTGATTGGCTGTTCTAACCATACTGCCCTTAATGCTCTAGCTATATACTCAGGAAAAAAGCCTTCCGTTCAAAGCTCTTGATGGATAAGTAAAATGGATCATTATTATCTTTTCAAGAAACCTTTAAAAGACTTGGAAGCATAAACTGAAAAATATATAAGTCAGAGATATACTTCCAGCATTCAGTCTGGGCGTACGTCAAATTTTTGCTTTCTCAGACAACAAAATTTCTCATCCTGAGAGCAAAAGGGTGTTAAATATTAATCTTTTAACCTAACACTGACAATCTTATGGTGCTGATGGGATTTGTCTCTTGTTTCTAGCATGACTGCACTGCATGAGGTGGACTGTCCAAGGAATGCCTCAGTTAGTCTACCAAAACACAATGTATTTGCATGCTTTTAAATATTTTTAGTGTAAGTCTTCAATTCTTCCTGTAGATACAAACTGCAGATCTTATCAGGCATGAAACTGTCAGAGGCATTAATGGGGACATACAGGAAAATGAGAACTTCAGTGACAGAAGCCTCTGCTGCTGTAAGGAAAGGACATCACCAATCATTTTGTTTGGAAGCAGGTGCCAATCAGCAAAGCTTCATGATGCTGATGCAAGGGTGAGTGCCCAATTATGTTTTAATGTCTAACCTTTTAGCCATGCAGGCTACTAAATCTGTGGCATACAATAAAATCATTATCTGTTTTGGTCCTTTGGACTGTGGTTTGGGCTCAGTTTTCAAGTGTGTTAAAGGAACAGGCATACGAAGGGAAAAGACATTTCATGGTACGAAAGACTTTGAAGAGATCTAAAACATTAGATGTTTATCCTTCTTTATGGCTTAGACACATTTATAAGTCATAAGACATCCATTGATCTTGCTGAGATGGTTTTTAACAACTATCGGGATTATTAACACATCAGTGCAAGCCTGACATCACCAACCAATAATTCTTGCAACTGTACATTTATAAGATCCCCAATGCTAATTTCTTAATGTCAGAATTACCTCCAATACAGTGATTCAGAGGCAGATGATCTGACAGAGGAAGCTACATTTTAAAAAGTGCTATCAGAGATAATGTGTGGAGTCTTGACCTGATTCAATTAGAGCTTTGCCCTTATGTTACCCAAAGGCATATTATCCAGCATTTATAAAGACATTGGCTTGGATAAATGAAAGAGAGAAAAGCACTATTGTTTACTCAGCAGGAGATGGGCTATGGAAATGGTTATATTACCCTCTCGTACAGACATACAACCTTATAAACACATGCATGCACGCACACACACACAGAGGCACAACACACACTCAGAGGCAAGCACATGCATAAAACCGTTACAAAATCTCCTCAAAGTCCTGCTCATTACCATAATTATGTATTTTAAACATGAGAAACGAAGTCGGGCGATCTTTTTTTTTTTTTTTTTTTTTTTTTGGTGCAGCAACCGGGCCCATTTTCGCTGGTTTATATACATGTAATTAGCAGTTTAATTTCCTCTGAGGCTAAATTAGCCCTATGATTTTATTTAATAACCACTAAAATTTACTGCCAGGGCTGAGGTTGCAGTGCCAGCCTTAGCTCCGCACTGCCCTCTGCTGTCTCCCGAACACTCTGGCCAGTGCAGCCTCGAGCACCACAACGGCAAACTACAGTCTGGATGCATGGAAATTGCCGAAGGAAAGTGTGAGGGAACGTTCCCAGCTTAAAACCACATTTAACGATTATTCCTACCCTCCCTTTTTATCCTCCAGCCACCAGAAATGCAAGAAATATATTCCTATGCTGGTTTTTTTTTCCCAGCAAACTCTTAGATTATACTCATTACCACATTAGCCTTATAACAAACCCTTTCACACAGTTTAGTTCAATTATAGATTACATTGTGTGCCTGTACACAGTCCATGAAGCTCAAGAAAATAATGACACACAAAGCAGCATCCATCATGCCTGAAGCAATATGATTACTCATGGTGTGCCTCATTCTTATAAAATCTAATTCAGGCATTATATCATATTTTACTTAAAAATACCTTTTAATAGGGGGAAACAAATCCATCTGTTGCAAGGAAGGACATCTTCTTTTGGGACACACTGTCCTGACCACCAGTTCTTGTCAGAGAAATTAACTCATCAGCTAAGCGGCTGCTCGCTAATCTTATCTAAAAGGCTCCCTCTTCTAGATATCATACACATCCACCTCCAGAAGCACCTTTTGCATCTAACAACATTTATAAAGCACCTTTCATCTAACCAGTCCAAAATGTGGGCCAGACCTTATAAACTGATTATATGTAAATGACAATAATCCTGGCTAACCTTAATGGCAAAACTCAAAATTATTTTAAAAACACTATAGGTCCCCACCAAATACAGAGATTACTGTATTCTGAGAGACTACTTTCTTTGTTGCTGAAATGCAGCCGCTTCTGGCGTGGAAGATGACACACAGAGCACAGCTATACAAAAACCAGCCCAAGGAAGGAAAAAAAAAAAAAAAAGACGAATAGTCTTATCCAGTATAATTGCAGAGGGAATTTTAAAAGAAGCAGAAAGTAATGAGCATACTGGAATTTAGCCAGAAATAATAGCCCTTTGTTTCTGATGTACTTAAGGAACTACAGCTGGCATCACATTGGCTAATAAGCACAGAAGCCTGGCAGGAAATTAGATCAATTAATTTGAAGAATTGTATTCTGACTAGCTAGAGATTCAGGACCAGACTGTATCTTCAGATCTGCACAGAAAGGGACCCTATGGAAACACAGAGTTAGCTCCTGGCAAAAGAAATATGCAGCTTAGTGACATCTAGGACACACGTTCCTGCAGTGTTCTCCTTGGGCTAAAGCCATGTGTAGGGAACGACAGACCCCATGAGAAATTGGGAACTCTGGTCCCCTTTTCAGACTTGACCAGTTTCAGACAGGTACCCAGTAAAAGTTAGATGTGGAAGCTCTTTCCTACATATGGAGAAGTGAGAAATAAAAAGCACAAAGCCATTACAAAAGTTCCGTATGAAGACAGCCCTCATTTTTTGACAATACATTAAATATGAATCTGGCCAGTAGCACAAACACAAATCCTGCTGTCTTGATGGAAGACACTACTCCAGAAAGTACACCTTACAAGCTTTCTCTCCTCTCTTGGTTGTTGTGGGAAATACGATCTGGCCTTTATTAAGGCCAACTATAAATCAGATAGCTCTTTACATCTCTTTCAAAATTGCAAACCAAAGGTGACTTTTTCAAAGACTTGAAACAACTCGTCCAGAAAATTCTTCAGCAGGATGTCTCAAGAACTTATTATTATTCAGTGCTGTTACTTCTGTCTCTCAGTGCTGTTCTTATGATCTCCCCAGTTTGAGTCTGAGAGCAGGAGGTAGATAGAGTCCCACATTCTGATGGCCATCATGCCTCTGGACATTTCATCAGTAGATGAGCTGCAGAAACCTTTTTTTTTTTTTAAGAGAGGAGATGAATTCCAGATGCTATTTTCCTTTCCTGGCATAAAGAAATCAAACACAGTGCACTGCTATGCAGCTCCATTGTTTCCTCTTCTCTTGTAGGAAATTGACCCCGGCACCTGAATTTTGGATCACTTAGATTTGAAAACAATGTAGGAGCTGAACATTGGAAGGCACAAGGATCTCAGACATCTTTGCATGATCAATGAAACATCACAGAGTAATGGGTAGCAGCCAATAGGTTTCTACCCACTTATGGCCTAAACATTGTTGGCTAAGTGTCTCAGGAAGTGATGCATGCTGAGAGACAATGTGCTGCTTCTAGAAGCTCTGATTCAGTATTATGAAAGCCAACAAGTGGTAACAGGGAATTTGGCAAGACCATCCAATAGGGCTGCCTGGCTGGCATGTGGCAGGATCCTTGAAGGAAGAACATGGAAAATAAATGTCATGCCCTTCCAAGTGCTGTGCTGCCTTGGAAGCAGAATTGGAAGCAGATGATTAATCCATTATTGTAAAATTTGGGAGACACTGTTTTGTAAGACACTGTGGACAGAGAGGAAAGGAGGTTAAGGAAAGAAATTTTCTCAGAGGTTATGCCCCAATGGCTAGGGGCCAGAAGGGATTGCTAGATCATCTCATCTCACCTCCTGTATATCACACACTTTAAAACATCATCTCATTATCTATGTATTGAGCCCATTAATTTGCATCTAACTGAAGCATAACTTTTGTTTTGGCAAAAGCACTAATCCCTTTCACTATTAGAAATGAGTGATTTCTTTCTGGGTTGAAATTGCTTCAGGGTCTAGCCATCAGTTCTCGTTTTGCATTTCTCCAGGGTCAAACAGGACATTGTCTCACAAACAAAAATGGAGGACCCTGGAACTCTCTTTAAGTGTGGTTACTGAAATGCACAAGAAACAGTCACTGTCCTGGATACAGACATAGTCATTAATGTATGTCATTTAAACCAATTTCACTCCTTCTACCCAAATGGAAAACCAAAATACTACTACAATATAAAGGTGTTGCTAAGAGATTTTCTGAAGTTGGTCAGGAAAGTCTTCATTTACTTGGCTTTTCTGTCAAAATTACTTGAAATTGTACAGTCAAATTATCCTTCAGCAGCACTAGCTGAAAATATGTGTATGCCAGTACAAGGGGTTTTTTTTGGTCTTTATTGTTTGGTGTGGTGGCTTTTTAAGGCATACAATATTTTAGACAGGACACTAGTGCTATGAAAATGTTTTCTCCTACTGCTAATTTACTGTGACAGCTCTTAAAGCAACACATTGTCAAGGTAAGTTTCTGTCTTAACAGGAGAAATCACTCCTGTTGATTTTAGCTGGAACCACTCAGCAAAAACCTTGGTGGATTCATGTCAGTAACTCCAGACATTTGCAAAGTGTGTGTGTACACCAGGCCTAGTTCTCTGGACTCTTTTTGCAGTCCCTGTAGAGAAGGTAGCATATATAAGGAGCAATCCTACTGACCTATTTTAGCCTTCATTTAAATGAGATAGTCTCAAATAAACACTTTATCCTTCCCACTGACTACTCAAGGATGACTCTCTAGGTTGTGGGCATCAACCCCATAGATGCCTAATGTTAGATGGCATGAATCCCGCTGCTTCCACCCCACTAAGAATGACTTAAGAATTGCCCTAGCCTTACTAGTATCAGACCTTTTTAGGCCACTGGAGCAGGCAAAACAGTCATTGATCAATGGCTGGGAGAAGCCTTTTTGTTTCATGAGGTGTCCTATGACTTATACAAGGATGTTGATTTTTCCCATAGCCGAAGTTTCGCGATCACTTGCTGTTTCCCTGCAGCTCATTGGGCTGGGAGCAGCCCACTATGGGGACCAAGTGCCTGCAGCTGAGCAGGATGCTCCAGTGCTATCAGAGTCCATCAGGGAGTCACATTTTAAAGCAGAGAGCAAGACTGTGAAGAATGTTTTACAAGGCTGAAATGTATGCACTGCTGATTGGGAAAACCTACTCGGAAAGGAGATTTGTTTTTCAGGATATTTTCTTTCTTTAGGAACTGGATTTGGAGGGAGACAAAAGATCACTGGTTCACCTAAACCTCTTTACAAAAATAAGAGAGTAGTGAACCTCAGAGCTGATGCAGGAAGCACTTCATATTATCAGGACTGAAAACATGACAGCCAGCTTTACACTTTTACTGTGTCATCCAAAGCTTTCTTGTGTTTCTAATCATATAGGAAACTAAGAAACCCTACTGGCAGGCAATAACCTTTAAACTGAAGCTAATTGAGGAAAGGACCTTATTTTTTCATCCTATCCAACAACAACAACAATCACCTGTTACTTACTGCAGGTCAATACCAGCACTAAATGCAAAGAAATTATTTTGAGTGATTAAAGCAGGACTTCTTCTTCTCACTCAGTGTTCCTCTAAAGCAGTAGTTTTTTGGATTCATCCACAGAGTCGTGTTATATTCACAGAATCACAGGTTGGAAGGGACCTCAAGGGTCATCTAGTCCAACCTTAATTATTATGCCGTACAAAACCAGGTTTGATCTGACCTGCCACAAAAAAAGTTACAATCCAGCATAATGAATATCTAAAACAATGGATCATTATATATGCACAATACCATATTAGCAAAGCACAATTACCCAAATTGCTGTTTTGGAAATAAAAATACACTTTATCAGGTGTTGCTTCATTTTTCCCATAGAATATGCGTAGCTTATTCTCCTTTCCTCAGGATATATCCAGAAAGCAGGCAGGCAAGCCCTGGGCATAACTCTACAGCAAACTTTTATTGTTAAATTATATTCAGGGATCACCTGCCTCTGCTTCCGATAGTACCTCAGAAGGCAGCAATGACTGTATTGCTCTGAAGGAGACCATTACCAACAATGGATGCAACTCCGGTATGGGTGAGAGATGGAATTTCATTATAACTGCATTCAAAGGTATTTCAATCAGCACTGATTGCTGCCTCTTTTTAAAGAAAAAATAATTTACTGAGTAGATTCGGTGGTTGTGGGAATCACACCCCATGATTTCCCACTCCCTGGTCTTTTTTCTCCTTACAAAAACAGTCCATGTACTCTCCTGTTCATCTTTTGGAACTGTCACTGTGCAGCCTGAAGCATTCAGAATGCTAGATTTTGTCATGTAATCTAAAACAGTTAATAACTACACATTTGGGTTGAGACTTTTGTGGGTTTTTTTGTTCAAATCAACATTAAAACAAGGTAAAGGAATTTAATTGTAGTGACAGGTATCAGCTGGAGAGGCTTGATTCCTTGTTGTCCATAAAATTGATTAATGGTATTTTCCCCAGTCCTGACCCACTGGTGTGCCTCTTCCCCTCTAAAGGGCCACACCACAAAGTGATGTTCATCAGACTACTGCTGCCTCTTGTTCTTTAACCCCTTTGTCTGAAGTGCAAACCGTGATGGCTGCACTTTGGAGGAAAGCATTTCTTCTGCTAGCTAAAACTGGACTGAGACTGCAAAAAAACCTCTGCTGGAACAAGTGACAGTGGCTGCTGTTAGCCTGTCATAGGTTTAATCTAGAAGTGTATGAATTAAAAGAGCCACGCTATGTAGTTCATCAATAAGACTTCCTACCATTTCCCAGCCACACTTGATTTTACAGAGCCGATGTTCAGCACAGAATTGTCAGCAAAACGTTTTCTGTAACAGTGACCTAAGACATAGCAACTGTGATAAATCCTTGGGTTTTTCTGTTCTTTTCTGGACAAACATTTCTTAAATACATCCAAAAATAAAGTAAAAGAAAAATACGCATAAGAAAATGTATACTTACCTGTGCATGTATGCATGTACCTAAATGCATAACTGGATTTTTTTTTTTACTATATCTCTCTAAAGGCAATAGTGCTACTTTAGAGGAAAGCAAGTCCATAATTATTGTCCTTCCTCTACAGAAAGCTGAATTCAGTCTCCTCTTAAGAACTGGAAATGAGAAAACATAAAGATAACTCCAAACATCTTCCCTAGCAGGTGTGTATTCTCCATTAATTTCTCCATATAGCCTGCTTGGTCCACCCTGAGCTCTTGGCCCAAGGGGCACAGTCACATGCTCCGTTTATCTAAACATAAACGTGTCACATGCTTCCATGCTGCTCTCCCCATTCCCACACTGAATATTACCAAAAAGCCAGTTGTGGTCTTTTAGTACCCTTAAAAATCAAAATGCTAGAAATAGTTGGGAGATATATTCCCAGAATTTTCTGGAGCCAGGCAATGGCTGAGATCAATGCCCTGGCCCAGCTGCTGCGGAAGCAGCAACCCGGCCTGCAGAGATTTAAAAAGAAATTACCCAATTAAGATGTAATGGCCCTCCAGCCTTCCCAGGCTGTGAATGAGAGCAGACATATTTACAATCACAGGGTATCATAAAACTCTATCCAGTTATATCAAATCAGCAGGGCTAAATTAGCCAGCAACATCCTGATTAGGTGCTGTGCCTGTGTGTGTGTGGGATGATTTATGATAAGATCAGTGAGGACTGTCAAAAGAGATTTTTAAATGACCTTCCAGGGGGGAAAAGGGTGGAAAGGAGGGATATTGAGGCTTCAGGAAGGCAATTGTACTACCTTACTGTGAAGGCTCACAGTGAATAGAGGTGAAGAAAGATTACATTTGTCAATGTGTTTGTATGATGAATACTTATCCACAGTCTCACACACAAACATACACACACACACTCACGCATAAAGGAAGTTCATTTTCCATTGAGGAGTTTTGTTATGATAGGGTTCCTCATCAACATTTAATTATCCTTATAAAGGGATTTACCTATTTTAAAACAAATATTATTTATGCTCGTGAGCACTGAAGGACCATGGGAGTGCAGCAGAGTCCTCCATTTATCCAAAGGTCAGAAATGATTGTAGGCAGGTGGTCCCTATTACCCTGGGAAAAAAAAAAATTCTACCCCTGTCCCTCTCTCCACCTCATTCTCTCCAGCTAGACCAGGAAAAATGATAATCAGAAATTTAACCTGGAGCTGCGTAACGGAGGCTGCCAGCCTTTTTGCTTCTGAAGAGAGCAGCAGAACAATTTGGTGTGAGTATAGTGTGTTCATGAATCCAAAACATAAATCACTGCCTTCATAATACCGCTGAGAAGGGAGGGAAGAAGCTTCTTTTAGCCAGGAGAGCAACAGCAGCAACGTCTCAAAGGTGAGGGAGATTAGACTGGGTTTTTATTTGTCACAGTGCCTCCGCTTTTTTTCTGCTTCTCCAACTGCTCACGGAATTTCTTTCCCTGATATGTGCCCTACCTCCCAAACTCCCGGCCACCCTGAAATTTCTCAGCTGACCGCCTGAGCCCACTAGGTGTGACGCGCTCCAGAAAGGGCTTTCCATGCTTGTTAGTTCCTCCTGCTGCAGTAATCCTGCAAAGGAAATATTTTTACAGGGCAACAATGCGTGGCAGCCTTCACCTTCCCTAAAATATGGATGAGGAATGGTTTCAGTGATTGAGCACAAAATGAAAAACCTTACGCTGGCTCCCCCAAAGAGAGAAGATTATCCTCTAGGCCATCGTTACAGCACAGAAAAAAAAAAAGTTACAGTACTTACACCAAATATAGCTTCTGAGGAGAACAACCTGCACCATGAAGATGAACACCCCATCAGCTGTTCACAAGCTGGACATGGTGCCATTGTTAGTCCTTAGGAAGCTATTACTGTTGTTTTTGGTTTTGTTGTTGTTATCATTATTACTATCATTCCAGCTTTGCTAAGCAAATGGGAATCTTGACCTGCCTTTCATCTGGGCTTTTCTGGGCATCTGGGATTCTGCTGAATGGTCTCATAATGAACGAACACATAGCCAGGCAAGAAGTTCAGAGCCCACAGCAACTATGCGGGTCTGACTGCTAACCCTGCTACGGTAACCATTTAACTTCCCCAGGTAGGGTCTGCTGCTTCTAATGCACAGCTTTTGGTGGAGGAAGATAAAAAAGACAGTGTGGCCATGAGGGCAAAAATAAGTTTTGCAAACTTAGTCTTTCTTTGAGCAGAGGTATTTATCCTTGTCAAACATGACCAAGGTATGCCGAACATACTGTATATGATCCAGTTCTCCATTATAAAAACTGGTAGAAGTATGTGACAAAGGAGGCCAGGCAGTTCAGAAGGTGGAAAAAATTGCAGATTAACAAAGTTTGGCTATCTGACTCTGGTTTTACAGGTACTATAGGGATACAAAGATTTATGAACCCTCTGGGGATATAATGAGAAATCTCATTTCATTTAGGAAATCCTTAAAGGCATCAACCCACCACAACCATTTCTCTATCACCTTTCTACAGGGGCATTTCAACCCAGTAATGCTGCAGCTGCTGGGTGACCAGGCAAGGCCATCACAAGCAGCAGCAGCAGGAAAAGCAGGGGCTGGAGAACCAGCCAGGTCCAGGTCCTTGATTCCCGAAGCTTTCATAGAATATTGGTGAATTCCAGTTCATCTCAAACCAAGTGATTTATTTTCTCCCCACTGTGAGATCTGGTGCCTAAATAACATTCTATCCAAGTGTGAATAGGTGACTACACTACACAATCAGAGGCGCAGAACTGTGAGGTTTTGAGTTAAAAGTCTGCCAGTAAATTTCAAGGTCAGAGGCCTGCGGCTTTCTTTTCTGTAACTACCTTAAATAAGAAATCATTGGTCTCAAGTCTTGTATTCCTTTCCTTACTTGCTAAGACTTAGGAATGGCTCTTTGAAACTTCTAAAAGAAACAGAGGGACCCCTTAAAATACATCTTTCAAGCAATTTCTCTGCAAGATTGAGCTCCAGATAAATACAATAAACTAGCTGAAAATAGATTTCTCAATTTCCCACTATTTTAATGTCACAGGCAACTTTTACACACTCACTAAATATTCTTTTCCTTCATCTTTTTCTGGATTATAATTCTAAATGAAATATTACTTATAGAGAAGATACATTCTGTGTAAAAAATGCAATTACATACACAGAGCTAAACAAGCTTTTTTTAAAGATATGGCTTATCTTACAGAAAAACAGTCTTTAACACAAAAAGTTTAATCATTAAAATTGTAATAATGATATTCCATAGTTTGTGCTTAATTACAAAATGTTACATTGCTATTAATGTTCTTGGTGCCTTTAGTCCCCTGTAAGATAGATGAATGATGTATCATTCTCTTGTAATAAAGTAATAAATAATAAAGTAATAATAAATAATAATAATTAATAATAATAAATAATAAATAATAAAGTAATAAAGTAATAAATGTGTGGTAATATTGCATTTCTATCTTAGTGAGCCACACAATAATTGTTTATATAACCAAGAAAATTAGGTACTGGCCTGAGGTTACCATAATGTTCAGAAATCTTCAGAATGTTCCTGTGTAGCCTTAATACTCATGTAATGACTCTTCACTTGGTTCTGCAGCTGTCCAGAAATGCAGCCTCAGTGTAAAAAATGGTGGTATTTGGTCTCAAGGTGCACACACACTAAGAGGAGAGCTAATCACCACCCACCTAACAGTGCTGTATTTGGTTTTCTAGCTGTAAATACATGAGTATTTCCAATACTTGTCAGCCACTTGCCCACACTTACATGCTCTTGGCATAATATTTCTGTTCGTCTTTTTCTGCCCTGCTCAGTGAAAAGTTGGAAAGAGTGCAGCTGTATAAAGCACATGGCTAGCACATTTTTTATGAGTAAAATTTATGGAGTAATGTATCTACTTTTAGCATGACTATTGTTAAACCTGGAGATCAAGCAAAGTGACACTGAGTATATTGCTTTATCAATTGGATTCGTTCAAGTGAAAAATGCTGATCATGCCATGTCTATTCCCTGGGTGCAGAAACACTACTTCACTACTTGAGCAGTCGATACATAAAAGTCAAATTCATTATAATTTGTAGCTTTTTTTTCTTGAAGAAGAACGCAGTTCTCAGTACATCAATATCAACTCTTAAATCCACATCAGATGGAGAGGGTACAGCACAGTAATTCAATCTCTTTACACTTAATATGGTCAGGAAGGGAGAATGAAAACAGCCTCTTGTAAAATGATGGAAAAAACAGGATGCAATCATTCTGATGGAGCTGTGCAAAGGAGTCATTTTACACCATTCGTTACCAGGGCAACAAAATATAGTGAGCCCCATACATCTAACAGGTGACATTTTAGCTAAGAAATTGCTTCTTTGGTATTTTTTCTGTCTATGAAAAACAATGTTACTAGCGTTTTCACTTGTCATGTACTATAGGGCAACATATTCCTGCTGACAGGCCCATAATAGAAAAATAGAGCAGTTAAATAGTATTAGACTTTAACTTTTAGGATACATGCTAATCTGCTCTTTAAAGAGACTTCAGACATTTTCAAACACCCTGGAGACTTGAGTGACTGGAAATTTCTGCATGAGTGTATATAGACGAGCAGACAGATGTGTTTAGTGGAAACAAAAAACCCCTCTTTTCCAATCCTTTCTGATTTAGCTAAAATCTGGAAGGGTTTTTTGTAGATAAATATATTGCAGTGTTTGTAAATGTCCACCCACAAATACAGTGCCAATGCCAGATACATCAAATGGGTTGTTTTCCATATGTTTCTATCAGTGAATGTGTCAATTATTTCTGGCCCATACTCACAAAGGTCACATTTCAGATTCCTGTATGACTGCTACTGAATTCATGAGGGGAATGAGGCTCAATTTCCATGCCATGCTTTTGCACCCAGAGGGGATTGAAGACCCAACATGGGATTTAGTGAGTTTGTGAATGAACTTGTGCATTCATTTTATATATGAATAAACTTTATCAATAAACCTTTTTTTAATTGCAGATGCTCTGTAAGTAGCATGGCCCCCTGGAGCTGGTGTAATTCCAGGAGCTGGTGCTGATGTGACAACTCAGACCAGCTGAGAGTGGATGTTTAAACATCTGCCTCTGGTTGGGTAAGTTTCTGTTGGTGTAGTGGAGATCAACACTAGGATGGCATGGTGATACCCACCAGCAAGTCACAAAGGTGATGACACAGGATGAAGGTTAAAGAAATACTAATTAAAAGCTTGGAGAAAATTAATGCAATATTCAAAGAAACCTGAGTGCATGAGTCTATGAGGGCAGTATATGTTAGTGGCTAAGAGAGGAAGTCCAGATGCATAGAGGAGGCCAGAGATGAGAGAGTTTATTTGGTTATGTGGTGGATACAAGGAAGGCAACATGCTTGATATAAAGGGTGACAAGCCTCACGCATTGTAGAAAACCACCATCAGATGTGGACCACGATGTGACCAGCAGTGCCCAGGTTACAACATGGGGGATCATAAAAAGAACAACGCAACACACAACAAGAAAGAGAGGGAGTCATTCACTGCAGTAGCAAAACAGAAGCAGACATATGCAGGATCAAGAGAAGAGGTGGTCCTAAGGTTAAATATATGCAGAGGAGACAGGAGGATAAAGAGCGACACCAAGTAGGAAGTGAGTCACTCTTTCATAGAATAGTCAATTAAAGTAGATCTTCGCCTTGAAACTTTGAAACCACTAGGTATGAGGAGATTAGGGTAATTAGAGGTTTGCTAATGGACTGCCTTCAAAACTTCTTCCCTCTCCTGTACAGAATCAGAGCTCAAGCATTTAGCAGAGTGAGGTTAGCCTACACGGGCTACAGAGATGGGCTGGCACACATAGCCACAAAGACACAGAATCAGCTATGGGACTGTCCTTGAAATGTGATGTTATGGCCCGGACTTTTAGAGGAAACATTTCTGTTCCCTGTGTTATACACAGTGACTAACTATAGGTATTGTATGAATTGACAGCTTCAGGTTATTAATTTCTAACTCTTGAATTTAGGTGAAGATAATTTGTCCGTTGCTTCAGTCCTCAGACTTTAGTACTTCCCATGGTGCAGTGATGTGTGTATGGCTATGGCTACAAAACAATACTTTCCTATAAATGTAAAACGCATTGTTCCTGAAAGCTGCCTGGCTTCCTAAATCATTGCCAACCCATCCTCCCTGAGTGGGTAATGGGGTTCCAAACAAGTCACAGGTGGGCAGGGAGATGTGTGTGAGATAGAGACAGATTTCCAAGATTCTTATGTAACAAAGGACAGCTAGTGGACTGCACTAGAAGGTGTCTGCTGTCAAAGGTGCTTCCTTTGCTTTGTCCCCTGGATCTGAAATCTGACTGCAGCATTAATGGTTTTGCTTGCTACTGACAGCACATGGCTGTGCCAAGCTGGATTGTGCTTGGGCTGTGCCCGAGGCCCCTCTGACCTTGGGCAGTGATGACGTAAAGCCTGATTTTGTAAGATGTGGTTTTGGGACACTTATTCCTCCGTCAGTGGGACAGGACTAATCTGTGCCCTACAAACCTTACCCTATTAGCAGTATTATTTCACCTGTTTCCCTCTCTCTTATCTCTGTTATTTGTTTCTGTACAAAGCATTTAACCCTCTAGTACAGGAGTCTCACATTTTTCCAGTGTGCATGCCTCAGGCCAAGGTAGCCCTAACATCTGGCTAAGAGAGTGCTGAGCAGTAATTATAGACTGGTTTATTGTCACTTATGTGCCGGGTGTTCTGTTCTTGTCCAAGTGCTCTGAAAGAGAGTAGTCACCTTTGTATATAGACGTATGCTTAGAGGCACATATTTTCAGGCACGCCTGCACCTCCAACCCTTGAAAAATCTGTGCACTTCATTGATTCACATGCATATAGCCCACCGCATATTAAAATGTTAACCAGTATGGTGTTGAAAGCTGTGGTACTGGGTGAAGCAAAGTATTCAGGTAAGCACAGTGCAGATATAAAAATAGATTTTAATATTCTCTCAGCTGTACAGATGCAAGTGCCAGTGACCCAAACAGTGCGTATGGTGCAATTAGGAACTAGCATAGTCCATCAAGCATACACATGAAGATGCAGAATTAGACCCTTAATGTGAGGAACTGAGCGAGTTACACGCTCACCTTGATGCCTTTTAAAATCTCCCAGTAAGAATAAGCTGATGAAGATGTTGATGCCTTACAGTTTCATGTTCTGAGTTTATGGTTTCTTTGCAAAACAGAATGGGGTTTAATAGAGAAGAGTCTCAATAACTGTCTAACATTTGTATGTTATGAATTTTCTCAAGTTCTGAATTTAACAAGATTTTAAAACGTAGTCAGTATTTATGAAGCTCCACAATCGAGAATAATGCTTCTTTTGTCTTCTATGCACTAGGTCACCCATGCTTTAATCATCAAGTACAGGAATGCAACAAAGGCAGAGTATCTCACAGTAGTACTAAAAACTATCTTTGTCTGCATGGTCCTTTAAACTTGTAAAGCCAAAAGCACTAAGTAGATTATAAATGAATATAAAAAATTTCGTACTCCCATTCTTCAAAAACAGTATACTGTTTAAAAGACATGTTAACATATTTACACTGAAAACCTCTACTTTTGCATCATAGTTATTCAAAGCAGCAAAATATCTTCAGATTTTACAGTTGGGTTAATAAATGTTCATTCTTATGTGTTAAAAGAAGCTAAAGGCTATAAGTTCAGAACCTGGGTTTCAATTCAGCATGTGAAATTTAGGGTACACCTTGCTATCTTCCCTTTGCCATATTAGCATCTTCAGAGCATAGGTGGTCAAGGTATCCTTGTAACTGATCTACAGGGAAAAAACCCAGACATTCACTGCACCCTGGCATCTCTCCATCCTGTCTGTATGGTGCTTTGGTGCCAAGGTAGTCTCTTTTCTATTCGGCTGTCACTCTTTTAAGCCCTGCTGAGAGCTATTCCCCTAATGCTTCTGAAATGAAGACAGTATAATGCATGCAAACTAGGCTAAATCTGTACCCTGTGCAATACCATCTGACACAGACAACAAAGGAGAATACTGGCGCCTGGCTGTGGGTTCACTCAGGGATTATCAGTGAAATTGTAGAGGTCTATGGGCTGTGGTAGGACCAGAAGGACAGGATAGAAGTTCTTTTTGTACTAAACATTACACACTGTTTTGAGTGTGCAGGCTTTCTTTCACCTGAAAACCTGGTGTCTCATCCTATTTATTCCCATCATCTTGGCTCTCAACACTAATTAAAAAATCTATAGCCCTGAAAGTTGGGAAGGTGCAAGGTGGCCAATTTGCTGTTAAGAGAGATTTCTCTGCAGGAGGTAAGTGCAGGGCAGAGACAATCTGTGCATGAAGTTACATGTCAGAAGAACAGACAATTAAAGATACTTGATGTTGTTACACCACTGCAGCAAAGACTGCTTAGAGATGATTAATTGCACAAAGCCTGATGGGGCCGTCAAAGTTGACAACCAATCTAGGCAGCCAGAGGAGCAGGAATGAAGACAGAAAAATGTCCAATAAATTGGATTTTTTTCTGTATGGCTTAACCAATAGTACAAGCCATAGAGAAAATGGATTTGGTTTGGGGAACCATAAATACTTCAAATGGGGGATAATCTTCCTTTGATATGTTCAGCAATAAGTTTCAGTGTGGAAATTGATAAGTGAGGGTGGGAAGGAAATAGGACATCAGGAAAACATGGGAAACCAGCTGAGGAGAAAGTTAAGTGGGAGAAAAATCAAGCAAAAGATTATTCTTTCTGACATCTTTAGTACTGGATGTATAGAGAAGTACCAGTTAAGGACAAAGTTGTCAGACTTGAGTGTCTGAAGTGAAGCATCTAAATCAATATTTAGGCAACCCAGTGAGTGACCTGGATTTCAGAGATACTTAGTCACTTCAGCTCACACTGATGTAGTATTCATCACCTGAGAGTGTCAGACATATTTTTAGACGCCTGAATGTGAATTATAAATACATATATGCATACAGACAGATGCCTAAGGTTTGACTAAGTGTTAATAGAGGCTCATCATGACATTAAAACACAAACCCCAAACAAACAGAGGTATACTTGTGTCTGTGACATTTTCATAGATTATTATGAGTATCAAGGCATTGTTACAGGATAAAATTTCCTTTTATATTGTTCTATCTGTCTGTGGTATTTGAGATGCCAAATAAAGGATGGCTCTCCAATGGAAGCTATTAAAGATTGTTATAAATACCAGCACATGGAGTACTGTAGCCTGGGTAAGGCCTGGGCAGATTTCCCCTTGAACAGATGTAATGTATGGGCTGATAAAAAAGGTAGAGGTATACAGCCAAACCTCTGTTCCTCCGTCTTGCTTCTCCCAGCTCTTGGTGTAGAAAAAAGAGGAGATGGTGCAAAATGCTGGTAGACACAGGAGCAGAAAACACTTCTTCAACAGGTACTCCAGATATAACTGCCTGAAGTTTAAATTGAGGTTTGGAAAGATTTCAAAATGAATGTGAAAGCAGGTAAATCTTCAAAACTAATGTAATTTGGGTATGAAGAATTATCTTAAACATGATATGATAGCGTGTGATGATAGGACGTTTCCAATGACTGCTTGTTTACAGGAAAATTCCAAACATTTCTGATGGAAAAGACCTCCAAATTCTCTGAACATTCACCTCAGAGAAAAAAAAACCCATCATGTTAGTCCTTCAGGAGAATCTCATTTGAAAGTCTTGGCTTTGTTCTTTAACCTGAAGTATCAAAGTATACATTAAATCTAATTGTGCAGGGCACAATTGTGCAAGTATCTCATGGAAACTATGCTAAGATGAGGTAACCTGAGGCTCTTTTCCTATGGTCATTGATGCTGCACCTGCATGCTACCAATCACTCTGCATTAGGTGTGAACACATGGTCATACTTATGTGGCTTTAGCAGGAGCACACACATGATGTTTATTCCAGCTTTATACACTATCTAGGGGAAGCAGAAGACACTGAAGTTACCCTCAAGTCTATCAGGAGAAAATTACCCCTTCAAAAGTATTTCAAATAAGTTTGAAGAACAGAGAGAGTTTGCACTGACTTAGCACTACAAGTCAAGTCATTCTGCATTTTTGGCTTTGTACTGAAAACGTTGAAATGGGATGTAACCCCTATCTGCACTGCGGTGAGGGTGTTCTTTTAGTACACAAAAATATCTAAGATGCCAAGGTAAAAAGAGTCATCTGCAACTAAACTTCTCAGGATGTTTTGTAGCTTGGGTCACATACATACTAAATACCTATGCAAAAAACAAACCGATACCAACAGCTGAATTTGACAACTTTGCTCCATGATAAGTTAAGGCAACCTACAATTTTTCGTAGACATGGAGAGCCTTCAGAGCTCTCTGGGTACCAACAGAGTAGGTGAATACTGCATGGTGAATACCTGAGGCTTCTGTTTGTACTGCTGCATTGCTAGAAGGATGTAAGGTATCAGAAAAATGACCAGGCCACTACCTCATACACAAGCTGAATTTATGCAGCATTTTGAGGATGCACAGGACAAAACCCTAAATGCTGTCTACTCACACTCATTTTATTAAGTGAATTCTGTTGTTCCAGGCTCCATATGAACTATCCTTATCCCAGTCACCTACGTGTCCATGGAAGAATTATTTCTAAAGCAGCGTGTTTTAAAGTGTTTTAAAGATACAATGCCAAGCATATAAAAAGTATAAGATAACCCAAATTCTTATCCACAGTTGAAGAACTCTTAAAATAAAACACCTTTCTTAGAAGTTGCCCTCTTATCTAAAGATGTGCAGAGGCAAATGTTGCAATAAAATAAATTTTTATTCTTTCTAACTAAACTTGACCTTATTTGTGATTTTTTGCCAATGTAATACTTCAGTTATATACTGGTTTTGAAAGAGAAAGGCATTTGCTCAGAGGCATTTTTAATTATGTGTAAGCTGATCAGAGATATTCAAATGCATACTACTATAATGCCAATAAGGTCAGTGAAAACAGTAAATAAATTAACATACCATAGGGACTTGCTGTTCTCTGAGCAGTGGGATATTGTTAGTGGGAAGCATTGATTTTGTTTGACTTTTGCATGGCACAAATTGAGACTGACCCCAGAGGGCTGTTATGGAAGGGTTCAGGGCCACTGACCACTGAGAATGCAAAATTTCCCAGTTCTGCCTTAGAAGTGAGTTCAATCCATTCCAGTGACTGACTGGCTTGTCCAAGCAAATAATCACTATTAGTCCCAGCCAAGCTTACTGGCTTTCTGTTCCCAAAGGCTGTGCGAGGCAACTTCACTGGTGCCATATTGCTTATGCAAAAGTTAGTAAAATTTATATATGATTTTGTCTTAATAATTTACATTGAGTAAGGTTTTACTTCAAATAAATTCAGCTGAGCTATACAACCCCACACCAACTCTGAATCTAAACCCTTTTCCTCAGACACCAACTTATCTTCTGGGTTCCTGGGTTGTATGTTGCCTGAAAGATACACTGATGAAGGTAGAATCATGATATGGCTGTCTTCTCAAACTTTGCTGAACAGTGTTTTTATCCTGAAGAAAATTTATGTCAGGTTATCTATTATGAGATCTTTGAGGAGATTTACAAAAGGCACTCTGGGTTTGAATTATTATGACTAGGAAGCAAGTGTTTGCATTTCAGTAGGGTGGACATTATGAAGAAATGCCATAGTTTGTGGTTTGGTTATAGAAAATACCAAAACTTTTTAATTAACTTTGAGAAGAAGAACACCATGTAATGATGCACAAGTGGAAAAATGCATTGATTCTGCTGGCTAGAATAATGTCCTGTCTTACTTAATTGTGCACTGTCTCCTTTGTCAGTTTAAGTAATTATTTGCTCCTTTAGTTCTAAGCAGTTTCCCATGTGTATGAATTGTTAATAAGAAACAGAAATGCTTCTGTTGGGAGAGTGTTAGCTGAGGAAGATGGTCTAGGGAACTTGTGTGTTAGCAGCAGAGGTGATCAGGAATATTTCTCTACAATATTTTCTGTCTGTGTTGTTGCTTTATCAAGACCAGAACTTTTTGGAAGAATTTGGGTTTTGTTTTTTTTTCTCTAGTGCATGCTTCAGAAATGCCAGAGGAACAGCTGTTAAGTGAAGCAAGGCAACTTCTCCCTCAGGAGACTGAACTCCCTTTCTCAGTAGACCTCCCAGCCCTGGACACCCAGAGAGTGAGACCATATGATCCTATATTTTTTCAGTGTCTTTTTCACAAAGTATGAAATGAGTGCCCTGTTCCACTTATGTTTGCATCTTAAAAGCTTTTTGGCTGCAGTGGCTTATACATCATTCATTCACTGTTCCTGTGCTCCTCCCCAGAGTGCCAAAAGCTTGCTTTTGTTCTGTCCCTGGGCTAGGCAACCTCACAGCAGCTCCTCAGTAGTCTGCAAAGGAGCATCCTATGCACCTTGAAAGATCAAAGAGGACAAGTCTTTTCCATCCACATTCAGGTCTTGAATTTCTCCCTGATGAGGTAGTGATGATTGTAACAGCAATGTTTGGTGGGTGGCAGTCAGGATGGGGCCACCTCGTCATTGCATAACCCCATGCAGCAGCCACTAAGGTATAATAATGTTCAGCCACCACATCTTTTGTCACATATTCAGCCACAGGCTGAATCATAGAATCATTAAAATTTGAAAAGACATCTAGGATCATCAAGTCCAAACATCAACCCAGCACCACCATGCCTCCTAAACCATGTCCCAGACTGCCACGTCTACATGTTTTTTGAAGACCTCCAGGGATGGTGACTCCACCACCTCCCTGGGGAGCTTGTTCAAATACCTGATCACTCTTTCAGTAAAGATATTTTCCCTAATATCCAATCTAAACCTCCCCTGATGCAAGTTGCAACGATTTCCTCTCTTCCTATCACTTGTTACTTGGCAGAAAAGACCAACAGTCACCTCTCCACAAATTCTTTCAGGTAGTTGCAGAGAGCAATAAGATCTCCCCTCAGCCTCCTCTTCTCCAGGCTAAACAACTCCAGTTCCCTCAACCTCTCCTCATAAGACCTGCTCTCCAGACCCTTCACCAGCTTTGTTGCTCTCCTCTGGACATGCTCCAGCACCTCGATGTCCTTCTTGTAGTGAGAGGCCCAAAATTGAACACGATATTCAAGGTGTGGCCTCACCAGTGCCGAGTACAGGGGCACAATCACTTCCCTACTCCTGTTGGCCACACTATTCCTGATACAAGCCGGGATGCCATTGGCCTTCTTGGCCACCCAGGCACACTGCTGGCTTGTGTCCAGCCTGCTGTCAACCAGCATTCCAAGGTCCTTTTCCACAGGGCGACTTTCCAATCACTCTTCCCAAGTCTGTAGCGTTGCATGCAGGTGTTGTGACCAAAGTACAGGACCCAGCACTTGGCCTTGTTGAACCTCATACAATCGATCCAGCCTGTCCAGGTCCCTCTGTAGAGCCTTCCTACCCTCAAGCAGGTTGACACTCCTGCCTAATATGGTGTCATCGGTAAAATTATAGGGGCACATTCAAACCCCTCGTCCAGATCTTTGATAAAGATATGAAACAAGACTGGCCTCAAAACTGAGTCCTGGAGAACACCACTTATGACTGGCTGCCAACTGGTTTAACTCCATTCACCACAACTCTCTGGGCTTGGCCATCCAGCCAGTTTTTTACCCAGCAAAGAGTACACCTTGCAAGCCATGAGCCACCAGAGTTTTTAGGAGAATGCTGTGGGAGACAGTGTCAAAGGCTTTAATAAACTCCAGGTAGACAGCACCCACAGCCTTTCCCTCATCCACTAGGCAGGTCACCCTGTCATAGAGATGAGGTTGGTCAGGCAGGACCTGCCTTTCATGAAGCCATGCTGGCCGGGCCTGATCCCCTGGTTGTCCTGCTTATGTGTCTTATGGGATAGAGTTAATTTTCTTCACTGCAGGTGGCATAGTGCTGTGCTTTGGACTTAGCATGAAAACCATGTTGAGATAACGCACAGATGTTTTTGTTGTTGCTGGGTGGTGCTTATACTAGTCAAGGGCTCTTCTAGCTTCCCATGCTCTGCCGGGTGCACAAGAAACAGGGAGGGCATGGGGCAGAGCTAAGAGACCAGATTCAAACTTACAAAAGGGCTATTCCATATAACGTAACGTCATGCCCAGTATGTTAACTGGGAGGGGCTGGCTGGGGCGGGAGGGAAGCAATCGCCCTCAGGGACGGTCAGCGTTGGTCAGTGGGTGGTGAGAGGTTGTATCATTTGTGTTTCTGTTTAGTTCCTTTTCAGTGTTATTATATCATCATTATTGTTATTATTATCATAATCATTACTACTATAATTATTATTTTTATTGTAATTATTAAACTGTACTTATCTCGACCCACAAGTTCTTTTGCTCTTCTGATTCTCTTCCCCATCCCACAGGGGTGGGGGGAAGTGCACGAGCAGCTGCATGGTGTTTAGTTGCCGACTGAGACTGAGCCATGACAACATGCTTGGTGAGCTTACTCAAGATAAGCCACTCCATAACCTTCCCCAGTACCGAGGTCAGGCTGACAGGCCTGTAGTTCCCTGGATTCTCCTTCCAGCCCTTCTTGTAGATGGGTGTCACATTGGCAAGCCTCCAGTCGTCTGGGACCTCCCCTGTTAACCAGGACTGCTGGTAAATGATGGAGAGTGGTTTGGCAAGCTCCTCCCCCGGCTCACTCAAAGCCTCTCTCTCCTTAAACATCTGTTCCATCCAGTTCTTTAAATCCAAACTTAAAATTTACTCCAGGCTGAAAGTCAGCCCTAAAAGACATGCACAACATTTCACAGAATCACAGAATCACAGAATGGTAGGGGTTGGAAGGGACCTCTGGAGATCATCTTGTCCAACCCCCCTGCTTGAGCAGGCACACCTAAAGCAGGGGGCACAGGAATGTGTCCAGGTGGGTTTTGAATGTCTCCGGGGAAGGGACTCCACAGCCTCCCTGGGCAGCCTGTGACACTGCTCTGGCACCCTCACAGGAAAGAAGTTTTCCCTCGTATTCAGCTGGAACTTCCTGTGTTGCAACTTGTGCCCATCGCCCCTTGTCCTGTCATTGGGCATCCCTGAAAAGAGCCTAGACCCATCATCCTGACACTCACCCTTTAGATATTTATAGGTATTTAAGAAATCCCCCCTTAGTCTTCTCTTCTCCAGGCTAAACAAACCCAAGTCTCTTACCCTTTCCTCATAAGGGCGATGGTCCAGTCTCCTGATCATCCTGGTAGCTCTCCACTGGATTTCTACTAATAAGATTTCTTCCACCGCCACTACCTCCCACAACCAAGTAAGCATTCAGGAAATATTGAAGAAAAATTACAAATAAAACAGAAAAAGAAAAAACAAATAAAAAAACCTGAATCAGGATTGAAAGGGTCAGCTGACAGGGACTGCAGAATAGAGAAAAAAAAAGGGCAATGTAATTTATTACATAAAGGAAGGGAAAGGAAGGGGAACAGCACTGGCACCAAGTGTTCAAAAATACTTGGGCAATGTTAACAGACAGGTTCAGATGTTGTTCCCATCATCTTTTAGCTGTTGCTACCAAATGTACAATGTGCTTCTGTATACTGTCATAAGTCAGCTAAAACATGTGTAAACATATGCCACATCAGTCATTAAGGAGAAGGGTATAATTACACTTCTAAATGTGGTGAAGCATTTTGAAAGTAGCGTATAATTTTCCAGACGGGAACCTTTATGAACCATATCTTTCCCTAAGTGTTTATACAGCCTGACATCTTTGGGTTTGTTCAGATCAAGAGTCCCACTGTGAACAAGCAGGCTTCAGACAAAGGAGGCAATTTGTTCTCTAGGTGCCATTTCAATGAAAGGGAGAGGCAGGAAGGGGGAAGGGGGGGAAGAGCGAGAAGAGGGAGGAGAAGGGCACACCATGCTACTGCACACAGTCCAGAAATATGCAGGATCTGGCATAATTACCCTCGGAAGGACTTTTGAGAAGTGCTTAGTGTCAGGGTGTTGCTTTCACTGTTGGCAAGTGACAATGTTGTCATTTTATCCTGTATGGAGAAAGGTATGGAGTTTATACGTTTAATTAAATTAAATAGGCTCACTGCTCACTTGGGTGCAATGGGATCATGTAGTCTTACTGGGAAAGAGGAAGAGCAGAAAGGTGCCAAGGGGACATCGTACAAAATGCTCATTTTCTCATTTTGATACAAACCCTACACAAGAGGGATTTACAAAGCCAGCTTAGAAATCTGATCACCCTCTCTCCATTATTTTTATAAATTTTTAAGGTAATTTTTTAAAATATGAGCTTAAATGTTTTTAGGTTGCTGAGAATTAGTAAAGGCTGTACATTATTCTGCCTACTAAGCTCAGATGAGCCATCAGGCTATTTTGGCTTAGCAAGTTACCACTCATCAGCTGAACCATGATAATCATCACTTCACTCCTGTAATAACCTTCAACAACTGCAACATACTGAGATCTCAACCCACAGTATCAGAGGAAGAGCAAAGCAACACTTCCTAGAACTAACAATAGACTGAAACCACACATGAACTGCCTCATTCAGCTGACACCCAATATTTTGCGTGTTGATCTGACCCTGCTACTCTTTTCTTTCTAAGCAAAAAAAATATTTCTTTTCCTGCAAAATATTTCAGTTTGTCTGATAAAAATAGATGCCGATGCTTGTTAAATAACAAAAAAATTACGGTTTATGTCCTTTGCATCTTTATAGCAGTGTCCTGGAAGTCCTTATTCAACCTTGGGGAAAACTTAATGATAACTATTCAATAACTGGTAAACATTTGAAAGAGATGAGGAGATTATAAAATTACAATCAGTGAACACTGATACAAACCATGTTAGGATGGTTCCCAAGCCTCCTTCTCTTCCTGACAAACTGTATTTACCCCAACAGTTTATTTCTAATATATAGAAGGAACAAAATAATCGTCCAATCTGAGTTATTTTCATGTCTTAAAAACAGTGACCCACATCTCTTTCTCACTGTCCATGTTGGTCACTAAAGTGCTACTGCAAGTTAATTTATGTCTGCCTGCACAAGGAATGAAAGTCATATAGAATATCTATAGAAATAAATAGAGAATAAACATATAGAAAGTAGCCTTGGAGGTTAGTGAAAAAGAATCCATGAATGATGAAATTATGACTATTATTTTATTACACTTTGACAAATAAGAAGAGGATTATCTGAAAGTATTAGATATGTATGCTTCACTACAAAGTGGGGAGAGGGTTCCCTGAACTTGTGTCCACATATATGCAGAGATTTGAAGCTTTTTTAAAACTGGAGTCATGATTTACCAAGCTAAAAATGGAAATGGATATTGCTGCACTCATCTAAAGCTCTCCAGAGTGCCCAGTTATATTCGTGACAATTTCAGCTGTATTGGAGGTTGAGACTGGGCAATCTGACAATCTGATCTAATTTTGCATTCTCATTTTTACTTGTTTCCCCAAATTCATGCATACATTCTGACCTTCTGGGAATGTTTTTTTGTAGTGCTAGAAGAATTTGCCCCAAATTCCCAAGACTGTAGTTCAAGTCAAAGGTTAGAAAGTCAAGCCCACCATTAAACTGTTTGGAATGTCATGTAATGGTAATTGTCAGGTGAGTTTTGATCTGTCACACTCATGTTTTAACTATTTTAACTGTTGTATAACTTTTATTTATTTATCCATCCTACTTATTTGAATTTATATCATATACTCTTTATAGTAATTTTTAGTTTTAATTTTGGTGTTACCATATGCTGAAGTCCTGATTGGTATGGTTGAATGCCATGTCAAATGTGTTGAAGTTTGTGTTGCATTAAATAGGTTGACAACATGATTTGGATCACAGAGCACAGCAGCAAGACTGTGTGGAAAGAATCAAGCAAATTTTTATTTTTGTCAGGGGACAAATAAGTTTTTTATATTTCAAATACCTCTGTAACTCTCTAATCCTCACTGTCTCTTTTGTTATTCAGTATGCAGGCCCCAGTCCAATAAAAATGTTGCATGTGTGTTTAAATTCAATCTTAATGAGTTATCCCGCTAAATTTAGCTACATTATTCCTACGATCTCTGGAAGATTAGGATTTTCTGTCACAGCAGCAGCCAAAGGTCCCAGCAAAAACAGGATTGGGCAGTACAACAATGGTCACTTGCATGATTTTAATGATCACTTACCTGAAAAAAAACCCCAAACCTG
Source organism: Phalacrocorax aristotelis (assembly GCF_949628215.1). Classification (NCBI taxonomy): domain Eukaryota; kingdom Metazoa; phylum Chordata; class Aves; order Suliformes; family Phalacrocoracidae; genus Phalacrocorax; species Phalacrocorax aristotelis. The sequence continues at coordinate 40,450,705 of NC_134311.1, forward strand.
TAGACAGCAAGGAAAATCCTGGAGACCTTCATGCTAGTAGTGAGGATGAAAACCAGAAGGACATAATCTGATAAATAATTTCTTAAGACCATATGTGGACAGTAGCTTTGTAACACATATTCAAGTTGTCTTTCATATCACTGCTGCATTAGATTCTTCTTAAATTGGTGGTTTATCTGTCCTTACCAAATTACACCTGATATTCTTTAACAGCAATACTGAGGCTGCCATAGACAAAGCCAAAATATTGTAGCCCCTGAGAAGAACAAATTAATAGGAAGTTATATGTCTGAACAGATATTTCTTTTCTCCACTTACCACTGTCAACACAAATTTAGCACTTTATTTCCACTGTCATTAAATTAAAAAGATTCTGAACTTGTCAGCCTATACTTTTTCAGCATAACTAAAACAAATTTGATTACTACAAAGAAAAAAATATTTTAAGTTGTTTTTAGTAGCAGGAAGTAATTTTAAATTTGGAATCTTGGGAGTTGGACTCAATTATCCTTTTGGGTCCCTTCCAACTTGAGAAATTCTGTGATTCTATGATCTTAATTTTCTAATTGCCTTTATTTCAATGGGGATCAATTAATTGATTAAAAAACCTAAAAAGATTTGCAACCACTTTTACTTTTTAAAGTATTTCTATCTATAACAAAGAATGAGGAGCACAGTGTTGAGCTCTTACATAATGATGGCCTCTGAACTGACTGTTAGTGCTCAATGTCATTCTGGGTAATTCTCTGAAAATGTCAATTCAGTGCACTGCAGCAACCAACTAAGCAAATAAAATGTTGGGAATATTAGGACATGAGCAGAAAATGGAAAATGTGTTTATAAATCATTGGCAAGGTCACATGTTGATTGTAGAGTGGTTCTGGTCCTATACTTCTCCTTTAAAGCAGACAGTAGAGCAGGAAATGACACAAAGTGCAGTAAAGGTAGTCAAAGACCTGAGATGTCTCCCTGTGAGATAAAATAAGTAGATTAGGCCATTTTGGAAAAGATGCAGCAGACAGGACGTTATTATAAAGGTTGATTAAATTAATGCATACAGAATGTAACAAAAGAATGATTATGCACCACCTCTCATAGAAGAACCAGAAAAACCCTGTGCAGTTTTGCAATAACATTCTGCAGACAAGAAAAAGTAACTATGTTTTCACAACACACATTTACCTGTGGAATTCTGCCACCAGACGTTACCTAAAGACATACTTAAAATAACAGTTATGGTCAAAAAGTGGTTAAAGAAATTAATGGAAAGACTCAAATTACTATTTTAAACAAATTGCAGATATTGCCTTTTGATTAAGAGGTCCTCAAGCTGCAGTTTGATAGAATCTGGGAGAATGTATGAATAAAATGTCACTAACTGCTTACCCAGTTTTAACAGTCTTCCTCAAAACATCAATTGCCAGTCACTCTTGAACACAGGACAGAGGGCAGGGGAGGACCCCCTGCTGTGGTCTAGATGGGGCTTCTTTCTCTCACTACAGATGAAACTGAGGTTGGAGGGTCAAAGAAGGTGATTAATTATACCACAGAAATTACAACATTTTTAGTTTTCAGAACTAGCATAGATGCATAACTATTTGCATTGCATATTTTACCCTGTAGCAGGCTGTAGGCATTTTTAAGACACAATACTGCTAATAAGCGTTACTAATGTATTACAAATAACTCTACCACAGCTAAATTATTTTTCTGTTCTTTCATTCTTAAATCTTTAATAGCAGTCTCTCTTTCCTGGTTTTCATCACATATGCTGGTATATCTTACCTGTCTAGCAGATCTCTCCCATAGTTGAAGGGACTATATGTGAATGCTTGTTTGAGGGTTTTTCTGTTCATGAAAAGTCATGTGCCCCAAGTCAACCTGATTCTTGATCATTCACTCATCCGTAAAAGGTAGCTAGGTAATAAATAGTAACCTAGTAATAAGATTAAGTAGCACTGCTTAAACATTTAAACTAAACTCTTACTATTTGTTTAAATCCTGCTTGTTTTGCCATGCAGGTTAACCAGGCTTTTCCCGGATCAGCATCCATTTGCCTTGGGAATAATTTGCTACAGCACCTGGAGACATTCTGCCAGAAGGAAACAAAGACTGAAATTAATCTCTGGATCTGCTGTGTGCAAAAGTCACTTTATGTGTTTATTATTCTACTTGGCAACATGCAATTGTGTAACAATAGGCCCACTGTCATATTTTAAGTGTTGGTATGGAGGATGGGAGCAGCTATAAAGGTGGCCTGTAGTAAAAAAGACCTCTACACAAAACTCACACATTATGCAATTATATTTTCAACAGTATAATTACAACATGTAAAAGGAATTTACTTACCCTGATGACACAGTTACGGCATTTTTTATCCAGGGTTTTAAAAAGACTCTGAGGTCACCAAATATGTGTTTTCCAAAGTGTTCTGACTCATTTTCAAAAAAGCAGCCCGTGCTTAAAAGAGCAAAAAAGCAATGGTAGCTGCATCAAACTGATGAAGCAAAGACATTTATCTGAAAGATGACCAAGCAGAGAAGAGATTCTGAAGAGCGGCAGTGCAGCCAAACTGCAGCTGAAAAATAACTGCAAATTGTTCAATTTTTCCTTACCGCAGTTCCTCAGTTGTAACCAGTTTTGGAGGATCACTTTCTTTAAATAATTCAATTGTGGAGTAAGTGTTAACAATCATATTGGTTTTGCGTGGTAAGGTTTTGTTAGCAGGAGGGGCTACAGGGGTGGCTTCCATGAAAAGCTCCTAGAAGCTTCCCCTGTGTCCAATAGAATCGACACCAGCTGGCTCCAAGACAGACCTGCTGCTGGCCAAACCTGAGCCCATCAGCGACAGTGGTAGTGCCTTTGTGATAACATACTGAAGAAGGGGAAAAAATTCACTGCATATCAGGAACTGTAGCTAGAGAGAGGAGTGAGAATATATGAGAGAAACAACTTGGCAGGCACCAAGGTCAGTGAAAAAGGAAAGGGAGGAGGTGCTACAGGTGCTGGAGCAGGGATTCCCCTGCAGCATCTGGTGAAGACCATGGTGAGGCAGGCTGGACCTCTGCAGCTTATGGACGTTAATGGTGGAGCAGATATCCACCTGCAGACCATGGAGGACTCAATGCTGGAGCAGGTGGATGGCCGAAGGAGGCTGTGAGCCCATGGGAAGCTCACAGTGGTGCAGGCTTCTGGCAGGACCTGTGATCCTGTGGAGAGAGAAGATCCCATGCTGGAGCAGATTTGCTGGCAGGACTTGTGAGCCTTTGGGGGACCCATGCTGGAGCAGTTTATGAAGAACTACAGCCTGTGGGAAGGAGAAGGACCTACGTTGAAGAAATCTGTGGAGCACTTTCTCCTGTGGGAGGGACCTCATGTTGGAGCAGGGGAAGAGTGTGAGGAGTTATCTCCTTGTGGAGGAAGGAGCGGTACAGACAATGTGTGATACACTGACCACAACCACCATTCTCCATCCCCCTGTGCTGTTCCAGGGGAGGAGGCAGAGAATTCAGGAGTGAAACTGAGCCCAGGAAGGAGGGAGAGGTGAGGGAAGGTGTTTTAAGATTTGTTTTTATTTCTTATTATTCTAGTCTGATTTGATTGGCAATAAACTAAAATAATTTCCCCAAATCAAGTCGGTTTTGCCTTTGATGGTAATTAGCGAATGGTCTCTCTCTGTCCTTATGTTGACCCACAAGCCTTTCATTATATTTTATGTCCCTTGTCCAGCTGAGAAGGGGAGTGATAGAGCAGCTTTGGTGGGCACCTGGCATCCATCCACAGTCAACCCACCACAACAATGTAAGACCGTAGTTATGAGCACTCTCAATGATTACTGCATTGCAATTTTATATCTTCTAGACACAACTTGCCCAGAAAAACATGCAGAGACAGAATTTAGTATAACTGAGAATCAGGCCTTGAACACTGAGAATCTATTTCTGCATGTGCTCTAAATGCATGCAGTCAGTGCAATGGTCTGATTTACCTAAAAGAGGAGAAAACAGCATATCTTCTGAAGTTACCAAATTATATTTTCATTCATGTTTTATTTGAAGCTCAGCAGATGCACCATTTTTCAATTTGTAACATAACATCTTCCCTTACACTGGGGAGAACTAGTAGGCTATACATTAAAGAAAAAAGAGGCCATGCATCCTGTAAAGCCCACTTTATGTAACAGAAATTGTTCCAATTATGTCACAAGGATTCTGGCAAGCCTTTATTTTCTTCCATCTGAAACCTGCTCGTATAAGAGGATATTGTTTCAGTGAAAAGTAAGAAAACAAGGAGAACAGAAAAAATTTACCAGTGTGCCAGAGTTTTCAAAGAGCACTGCTGAAAAAGTCTTGGGGATGAAAAACCCAACAGAAAGAAGTTGAAGGAAAGGGAAATATTTCCATATAGAGACCTATATAATCTAGTAAAAAGTCTAAGGGTAGTCTTGTACATGTACCCAACTTGGTGTTGCTTTCTGTAAATTTTTATTATTTCATATACATAAAGAATAATATTGCTTAATTTTCTCAGACTGTGTTTCACATGTTCGTTCCCACAGTGTTTTGTCTGTAGGCTTGATAGACCTTGGTAGAAAGTCTGTCTGGCAAACAGCAAGGAAGGACAGCTTAAAGTCCTGCCAGGACATTGAGGTTCTGGTATTTAGCCTCACAACTAGATTGGAGGATAAAATATAACTTAAATGTACTGAACCTTCTGAGCAATAACCTACAGAGGTTCTTATGGCACCATCAGCACTGAAGAAGCACAGTATCTTAACACAGTGTACATTAAATGATATGATGAACATCTAATGTATGTAGCTAATTATCTTTTTCATCTCCTTAAAAAGGAAAATGTTACGTGCATTATCTCCTAATGTCTTCTAGGTCTTACAAAGTCTGGCTTTATTAATGCTTAAAACCTTGTGCTACTGACGTTTAAACATTAAGAAGTAGAAGTCCTACTCTTATCTTTTCTCCCACCAGAGTTTTGAAAGGTCACTCCCCTTCACCCCCCAATCCTTCCCTCCCCAGACTGGGCTGTACCTGGAGGTCTGTTCCTGTACAACAATAAAAGTAAAGGTCAAGGAGGAGGGATTTACATTACAGCTAACACTTTTAAGTGTCCAAACATCACTCTAGGTTACATGTTATATAGTTTGTCACTGAAGCATCACAGCTCTGGCTCACTAGGCTTCTGGTGCCTTCCTAGGAAGGAAGGGGAGAGAGAGAGGCAGCAGTGGCTTTCAGGGGCACAGCTGGGGTTTCTACTCCTCCAGTGATGCTGCCCTCCACAGGAGGCACATGGTCTTCAGACTCAGAGACAAAGTGTAAAGCTATCCACAGACTGCCTTTGAGAAGCTAAAAAGAAATGTCTTTGTAGATATATTCTAATTTCTGAATCTTCCTCTTGCTATGTTAAGAGAGACAAAAGCAGAGCATACTCTTTTCTGCCTCTATTATGTGCTATTGTAAGACTTGCTACTTCTCTTAGTTGGAAGGTTGTTGATCCAAGCCATTTGAACATACTAAATCATAACACAAATAGTATTGCTGTAATGAAATCGTAACAGCAAAGAAAAAATGTTTTGTTAAAGCATTAGTTTTAAAACAGTATGGTTTATAGAGGAAATGTTACCCAGGATTCACAAGTGCTACCTGAATTACCATGGTTTTCTCCTTTCTTTGCTTTCTAGTCTTCATACTACAGCCTATATATTTGAAAAGAAAACTTAAAAAGAATGCCAGAGACCTAAAAGCAGGTGTTATTTTTTTTCTAGCCAGGAAGTACAAATTATAAAGAAATCCCCCAATGGGGAGCTCACTATCTCTTGCATGTAGGAGATCTCAGAATATGTCAAGATGCTGTAGGTAGTTCCTGTGTCTCCGGCAGATACTGGGAGGGGATGGAGCACATCGTTTTCTCCCACATTGTGCCCAAATGTCATGTGGACTCTTAGAGACAGTTGGCAGTAACTTTCCGAAGCAGATCACACTTTGGAGCCCTGGCTAAAGCCCTAAAAGGGACCCCTGGCTTAGCATTTTATTCTACCCAGTACTAAAAACATAGACACAGGAAAGTAGAAAAGCCTTCCCAGAATATCCTTTCTGGATCTTGCTATCATGGGCAACTGCACCAACTAATGTTTCTCAGAAATTATAAAGGTCTATTTTAAATTTCCTAAGGGTTCTTGCCCCCTCTGCTGTAACTGGAAAACTCCAGTCTACACTCAGCATGTAAATAGGTAGTTAAAATAGCCACAGGTTTTAAAATAGCTACCTAAACCAGAAAATACCTAGCTAAAACATCTGGGAAAATGACTTTTCATCTTCTCTGTCAAAAGTGTATTCCTTCACTTATTCCTGCATGAGGTTTTACACTCCCGTGCCCATTGCTATAGCCTTCCTCTGTAGCTGTTCCAGCTCAATTTGCTTTTAAGGACATGGGTGACCAGATCAAGAAGGAATATGCAAATAAGTTCTCTTCATTGTCTTGTATGAAATCACTAACATCCTTCTCCCTCTAATAGAAGTATCTCATCTGGTATCACAAATCATGACACTGCTGTGTCACAGTCATCTGATGAGTCACCACTGTTCTCTCCACTGATGATGTGCCCCGTTTTCACAGTTGTCTCCCAGTTGTGGTGTACGGTTTAAAATACCAGTTAATTCCAAATAGTGGAAGCTAGATTTCTGAAGGTCCAGTATTCACATACAGACTGCTGCCTGTAATTAAGGGCTTACTGGAGGTGCCCAAGATATTATTTAACTGGTAGCTCTGTTGTTGGATTATATATATATACGTATAGCGCATGGTTTTTAAAATCCATGCTATTTACCACACACGAATGTCATTAACATGCATTTCATTTAACCCCAAGGAATAATTTAAATATCTTGGGGGAATTTATATTTATTAATGTTTTCTATGAAATGTGTATTTTTTATCCACTGCATCATGAGAGCTGTAAAGGAGCCAGAAAAGTGTAAATATGTGTTTAAGGGCATGAAAAAAAGCTTCATAAAAATTCTGATTTTGCAACATCAGTAATGTTATTAAAGCATCCTACTACAGGAATAAAGGAATTAAAAAATAAAAAATAAATTCATTGAACTGAGCAAGGCATGGATGAAGAGGAGCATGTCAAAAAGGGAATGGGGAAAGCTCTATTGCTTAAGTGTACCTACTGCACTGCCTAATGCAGAAGCTGAATATGGCAAGGTAACACAGAAACCCAGGGAGAGGCAGAGAAGAAAGGACCATCTAATAGTTGTAACATCCTGTTTTGGCGGTGGCTCCTGGATCCTAGAAACAAACCACTGCCTGCATCCTGGTTGCTTTCCATGAGTTATCTCAGTTCCTACATATCTCTTGAGGTGGCTATCACTCTAGATGATTTTGACCCTTCTCCTCATATAACTGCTTTGCAAAAGTTGCCATTTACACTGCTTGCATCCCTGTGGTCAAACAGTCCAAAACAAAACTCTTCCTAGAAAGGTTGGACTGATGATCTCTGAGGTCCCTTCCAACCTGTGATTCTGTGTAAAACCTAGAAATAGTAATTGTTTTCAGCTTCTAGCTTAGCACAAACCTTCAGAATCCCCTCTCAGATCTGAGTCGAACCAATATAAGGATAATGAAGGAAAAGTTACATGAACACCTGTAATTTAGCCAAAGCTGTGTTGGAATAATAAACAGAAAATAGGGGAAAAAATGATGTGTCTGGATGGCTTTAATACTTTCCAAAGAGAAAGAAATTTATTTTGGAAAGAAATTATTATTATCAGGGTTGAAACATATTTAATCTATGCTGAATGAGCATTTAAAATATAATTACTACATTGAAGAATTTCGGAAAATTCCATTTTGACTTCAACCCCCCCCCTTTTTTTTTTTTTTTTTTTTTTTTTTTAGCATTGGGATTACCAAAACCAAAATATTGATTATTTCCTTGCCTGTAACTTTTACAAATTTCTACTGGGAGATGGGTCTTCTTCCCAGAGTAAAAGGAATAAAAATCTTGAAAACATTCACCCCAAACCACAGAGGAACCAGGACTCAGTAGTGCAGCAAAAACTATTTATGATACCTCCATTTAGTGTGGTTTTAGCCACTGGGTAAAAATAAATGCAAACCTAATATCTCAGGCTTTTCCCTATGTCTTCCAGTCCTCATCAGATATTTGGAAACCATGTCCCGCTCCTGACCAAGGTACATGTTGCTGAGGCCTTCCTTCTTCTTCAGCTGCTGACTTGGAGAGACCAATCTGGGAATTCACTTCCCCAAAAATAATCCACTGAATGTGAGAACAGCACATCTTTAAAGGAGAGCGTCTGTCACGACTAGCTCTGGTCAAGTGGTACTGGCCATGGCTGTGCCTGTGGACCATCAGCTCGCTGCTGGAGGGGACTCAACATGAGTGAGTTGTGCAGAAGGGCACAGCTAAGGATGGACCTAAATGAGACACTCTGAAACATGAAACCCTCTTCAAGCAGTCTTAGAATTAGTCAGTCTCTTAATATTCAATTATTTTTTCAACAGTGCAATTTGCTTTTTAAAATTTTCATTCTCTACAGAGAAAATGTGCTTTTAATTGTTAACAAAAATGTCAGTAGCTATAATCTTCCCTGATAAGAGTTTAGCCTAAAGCATATTTTTATGTCCAAGTTATGATCCCATGAGAACGTAAATTTATAGTGGATTCTGACAGATTTCTTTAAAGTCTATAACAGTGATGCTATCATTCAGGTGTTGATTATTAATTTGTATTAAAAGTTCATAAATATTACTGAAGTAACAGGGATTTTTTTTTAAGCAAAATACTGTTTTGAAAGCTGTCTCAAATGTCAAACAATGCATTTTGCATTAGTTCTGTATAAATTTTTATTGAATTCAAACTTTTAAATAAATCTTCCTATATCTAATGCTTCTTATCAAAGCACGAAAACCCATTATCTGATTATAAGAAGAACCTCAGAACTCACTGTCTTCAAATTTAATGGACTCCTGATGCTTTCTTCCCTGCCTAGACTGTTTTTAAGGCATTTTACAGTATTTTATACATTATAAATGGATTCCATTCGTGGCTTAGTAATTCACCTAATGGACAATGGATACAAAAAAGCTCTAACTCCAGGGACATTAAATTGGTTCTAAACTCTGAAAATTACAGCTTTTACAAAAAGAAGAAAATACTAAAAACATGTCTAATGCAACACTGCATCTCATTTTCCACTATCTTCAGAATCTGCCTAAAAACTCCTACATTTCTTAATGACACAATATGTTAAAATTGCATTCCTTTATATTTAGATCTCTGAAACATCTTTGCTTTTTTACAGCCCTGAGGAGATCCACCAGCAAATGGGAAAAAACATGCTTGGCATTCCAATAGCTGGGAACACAGACAGTGCTACACTGTACAAGATAAATGCTGTATTTTGTATCTGACCATGGTCAAAGCTGAGTACTTCAGAGAAAAGCAGATACTGTCTTGTAATGAACAGGATTCTACATCTCACCTTGGGTAAGTAACAGTACGTAATGATAGATAACATATGACATGTAACTGCATTGCACAGGAAAGCCCACTGTAAAGACCTTTAAAGTCTTTAATCTGAATCATTATTCCTTCCCTCGGAAACTCTGCTTTCAGAGTTTTCAGCAGCCAGCGATACGACAGATGTAGTACCATCTCTCTGTCCGCTGCTCTCTTTCCTGCCCCTCAGTGATGCTGTGGGATCTACTCTGTGACCTTACACAGCTTGACAGCAAAAACAAGCCATAGAGAGAAGAAAAAGGAGCTTTTTTGCTTGCCCCGTTAATTTGTATTGCTGTAGAAAGGGGATGTGGGGGTAGAGGGAAGTATGACTTCCCAATTCCTGCTGCTAACCTATCACTTCCTGAAGTAAGGGTGTTTATGACATCGCACCACGGAAAAGGGGAATCCTTTCAAGTTAAGAAAAAAGTATTCTTGAAATGTGTACTACCAGGGAGTTTTCAGGGAGTTTTTTGGCTTTACAGCAAATATTTTTTAGAAGAATTTTCTTTGAATGATCTTCTGTGTATGCGTGTGTATATATATGTATGCACATGATGGATATAATCACTTATATTTCCACTTATACTACCACTTTTGTTTTGGTAACACAAAAAAAAGGTAGACAGAGGTAAATGTATAACCTATTCCATACCATTCATTATGACATTTATCATTTATATGTCCTCCCTCATGCAGTAAGCACTTCATCTCATGTTACCATCCCAGACTCACACAGGTTGGACAGGATGTAGGCGTTCTTTCAGTTCAGCCTTCTTCTCAGAATGGTGTCAGCACTGAATTTAGACATGATTGCTTAGGGCTTTGTCCAGTCACATCCCCCAGACCTCCAAGGACTGAGATTTTTAGAAGCTCTTTGTGCAACCTGCTCTAGTGTTTTAATTCCATAAATCCACTTAGAACCAGAAAGGTTTAATCCTTCCCCTATGTCAAGGCTGCTATGGATCTAAGCACGTCAGTTGCTTTTCCTCTTTTTTGTGCTCCATATTTGTGAAATCAGATAAAGATTGCCAAACACTGTATTCTATGTTATTGATATGGAAACCTGAGCAGATGGTAAGAGCAATATTCCCAAAGCTTACTGCCAGAAACTGAAGTGAGCTTTTCCCTATTTGTACCTCCCTATCTGTAAACCTTAATGCGAATAAAGATTTCTTTCCCAAACAGTTTATGGAAAAACAAATTTAAGCCCACGGACATTTTTTTTCTGTTATACACATCTCTATCATTCAAGAATTAAGGCTTGGGTTCAACAACTTCCATGCCAATTTTCAGTTTTGCAGTTTGTAGTTATAAACTGCAGTTATCAGGCTGTTTTCTTAGCACAGTGGAAACATTTCAAAGGAATGATCATACTCCAACTTTCCACAGTAGATAATTAGTGTTGCAAAATACAGAAGACATGCAAGATAAGAGTACACAAGATAGGAAAAACAGCATGCTGAGACACCTCCTAAAAAATCCAGTCCAAACTGAACACTGTATTTCTACTACCTTCTGTAAAAAAACTTCAAGGAAAAACAAAAAGGACTAAAGAACTGAATGTAAGTATAACTGTTCCACACACAGCTTTACCATTTAAGCACTGAAAACTACCCTGCTCCAGGAGTACATGGGGAAAATGGAAGGAGAGAGGAAGACGAAGATGGGAAAAGAGAGAGGGAGGGAGGGAGAGAGGAAGAAAGGGAGGGAGGGAGGGAGGGAGGGAGGGAGGGAGGGAGGGAGGGAGGGAGGGAGGGATCAAAGTGAAAGGAACTAACAGAACAAAGAATAAAGACATATTTTCTTTTCTCTTAGAGTTTTCCTTGAGAAGAGGTATTCTTTGCCTAAATCAAAAATGTGTTCCCCCTTCTACTTTTTGCTTTCATATAAGTTATGCTGACTGTGATAATCTTCAAACTTTCAGTCATAAGTGTTTGCAGTTTTTAATTTCATGAGGTCATTGTCATTGAACTCTTTACTACTGACCTGTTATTTTATTGGATTTGGAAGGATCATTTACACTGACCTTTGTGCCTTACTGGATTTCTTTCCTCTTTGCTCTCGTATCACCCAAGCAGCTAAAATTTAGTCTCAATTCTAGTTATTGGATACATAAAGTAATTTCATTTGTATTGCTATTATTCCTAGCTGAATTGTCTTTTTGCTGTATGCCTTCTCCAGCTCATAGTTTAAGCCTTTTTAATATTCATTACAGCAGTCTGTTTCCTTCTGGTTATGGTAGAGACTATTCCTTATATTATAGATACTTCCATCCTCCAAAGACTCCCTTGCTCCTAATAAATTCAATTTTCTTTTATCTGAGCAATCTTCTTAAGCATGCACAGACATTTTCTAATGCACCTGGTGTCCCCATGCTAGAGGTCAGCATCTCTACTATCAGCACTGGGTTCCTCAAGTCAGGTGGATTTTGAGCTGACCTGCAGGGAAAGACCAATGGTTTGGTGCATTTTGTCTGCTTCCCTAGAATTTCATGTTATCAGCGTTGCCACCCATTGCAGGATTCAAGAACCCAGACAACACCCTCTTCTAGATTTTCCCCAATTATAGATTTGCAATAATAGAATATTACAACATGGTTATAGGTTGATTAAGAACAGTACCTTGCCTTGCATAAATGAGAGAAAGCAACTCCCATGGATTCTGCTCCAAGATTTCTTTTTAGAAATAATTATTTGATTTGCATTTCCTAAACTTCCTAAATACAAATACAAAAGGTATTATTGACAATAAGTTACTCACAGATTTATAGTTCCTAAATTTTTTGTCCAAGGCCCATACAGTCAGTGGAACTTTGCACTTGTGGCACACGTATATGAATAGGAAACTGGTTTTCTTGACCCTTATCCATCTGTCTTTCTGTCTCTTCATGGCAAAACTGTCATGCTTTGGAAGAGTCAGTGTTTAGCAGATGAAAAGTAATTTATAAAGGTTAGCTAGGAAATTAAACAGTGCTAAATGTTGCCAAGATTAGAGAATTCTAGTGGTATAAAAAAGCTGTATGCTTTTCAGCAAAAATGCACATTTCAGGACATGCTTGGATTGATTTTCTGGACTCAGATCAAATTTGTACTTTGCTAATTTGTTTCTTAGATTTCTTTTTTTAATTAGAGAAAGGTCTGATCACATCATGGCAAACTTTCCAGACTGCAGAAAACTTGGATTATAGAGGAAGTAGGAGGGAGGAAAAATTGTTGCAGGTTAGTCAACATAATCTATAAGCGATAACACAGTAAAGGGCTACAAGCTAGGCCTCCTACATTATGTGCTTGGCTTCTCAGTTGATCCTGAGTTAACTACTAAATTACACATTTTCAATTTTGGGCATGTAATTTACACCCAGAGGTTATGAGGTTACATGTATGTATATAGAAATCAAGTATCCCTTTATAAGCTCCTTTCAAACCAAGCATAGGAAAATGTGTTACTCTTAAGGGAATGTATGTATTTTTATTGGCACAATTTCTCACTCAAGATTTTCAAGATTTTCAGCTGAAAATTGGTACTATAATGACATCTAACACAACCTACCTACTGACAAGAATTTTGCAGGTTTTAATGGATGAATGTTCACAAAACACTTGGAAATTTTTGGATGAGTGTTAGCTATAGTAGAGCAAGGTGCTTGATTAATCGTCCAATTTACACAGCTATACGTAAATAAAAAGTAGAGAAAAGTAGAAAAAAAATAATTTAAAGTACTTTCCTCAAATAGTCACCACTCTGGGAAAAGATAAATACAGTATTTAACAAGAAACCTGAAGCCTTAGGGCTCACAAGGTCCTACTGCAAAATGCATTTGAAAGAAATAAAATATTAAATATTAAAATATTAAATATGTTTTACTAATAGTATCTTCAACACGTGAAACAGTGCATGACTTCACTATGCATTTGCACTTAGTTTTCTTCAGAAAGCACACTGTGGACATTGGAAAGGAAACTTCATTTTTTAAATTTATTTTTTGACAGAGGGTAGTCAAAGCTTCAGAGTCAGACAGAAACTGGTAATGCTCAGTTCCATTGTGTGAAAACATACTGAGATTCATTATCTGCATCTTGACATTTGAAGATGCAGCATGTGGTTCCTATGTCCATTTTTTAAGAGCATGCAACACACTAGCATCAGAAAATGTGGAGACATACATTCTTAGGAGACTGACGGCTGGGAAGAGAAATCTCAGGGGCTGTATCAGCTTCATGAGCAGCCACAGGAATATAACAAAATACAGACCTCATTTTTATTTAAAATACAGGACTTTTCTAATATCAGCATTACATAAATGGACTGCAGTATAATTACAGATCAGCTCTAGTGTTTTTAGTATTTTGTTTGCCCCTTCCCTGTGCAGCAGAAGCTCGTGCTTTGACAAATGCAACATGTATCAGAACACAGTGCAATAAAGAGACAGAAAAGCCTGCTCTTTGAACATAAAGTGAGGAAAGTTTCCCTTAAAGCAGACTTCTGGATATCATTCTGGCTGAGCCTAAAATGTGTCATGGAATAGGTGTAGTTATTTTCACTGCTAGAGAGGGGATAAAATTCAAGATGTGGGATAAAAGGTTACTGAAATTTCCATTCAAACAAGTAGTGTGCAGCAAAATCCTGAAGAAACCAAAGAGAATCCATATCACTATTTATGCGTTGGCCTGCGTTCAACCTGGTATCATTATTTATTGGTGAAGGGGTTGAGAAAAATCCTACTTTTTAAAATCTTCTTGTTGCCTCCAGCATGCACTCACACCTTTTCTTTGTTTTCTGTCCTATGTATTCATCCGTGTGACGTGCTTCTGACATTGCAGGTTTGCCAGCTGTGGAACAGATCTCACTGTTCACTGCTGCCTCACTGACACTTCTACGGCACCGGGTCATTTTTAAGTAGGAGAGGCAACACCTGTATGCACATTGGATGTCAAACATCAGACTCAGGAATGACAGAGACTCAATCATTGCTTAATCCTTCAAAAGCAGAGTCACTTAGGAACTTTATTTTGGTGAATGAGAATGAGAACCAGAGCAGAAAGCTATATATTTTCTTAACAGGAACTAGAATGAAAGTGGCAGTTTTGGCAGAACTGGAACTGAAAGGTCAACTTGTGTAAAGGATGAGAATTTTTTAAAAAACCACACTATTTGGTAAAACTGATTTTGACCGATCTTGGTTGTTATACAAAGTCGAAAAATACAATACCACAGATTTTGTGTACTTGCATATATATAAAATTCCTTTCTTTATCCTAACAGCAAATGTCCATATACACTTTAAAAAAAAAAAACAACTATGCATATATCTATTGGAAAACAGGTCTGAAAATTAAAATGACGAAGTTAAAATCCTGTTTTCTTTAAGAAACTTACAGTGATGCACATGGAATAGAGTAAGAATTGATGTCTATTCATTATCATAGATACAAAATAACATGCCTTTACTTAGCTTCACCATTAATCGATTGAACACTTGTGTGTGTGGATGCAAACTGCATTTTAATGGATGAAGAAAGAACAAAGCCCACTTAGTATGGTCAATTCCAGTAACAGAACTAGAGCACTGAGAAAATGTGAAAAGCAAGCAAATGGGAGATCGCTGGGGCTTGCGGTTAGTTGTGTCATCAGAGGAGTTCTGATGTACTGACAAAAATCATACCAGACAATGCAAAGAACAGAGACACTATCATGTTAAAAGAAGGGCAGAGAGATGGACAGACAGACTGACTGACTATAAAGCAGCTGGAAAAGACAAGCAAGGAAAACGACCTGGCAGAAAGGAAGTTTAAATCAATTGGGAAATGAGAAAATTGAGAGAAGATGTGATAGCAATATATAGATTCATGAATAAAACTTATTGTGGTTTGGCTGGGATAGACTTAGTTCTCTTCACTGTAGCTCGCATAGTGCTGTGTTTTGGATTTAGTACGAGAATAAAGTTGATAACACACCGATGGTTTAGTTGTTGCTGGGTAGTGCCTACACTAGTCAAGGACTTTTCCAGTTTCCCATGCTCTGCCAGGTGCACAAGAAACTGGGAGGGGAGGGGGCACAGCCAAGACAGTTGATCCAAACTGGCCAAAGGGATATTCCATACCATATCATACCTAGTATATTAAATGGGTGGAAGCAGCGACTGTGGCTCAGGGACTGGTGGTGTCGGTCGGTGGGTGGTGAGCAGCTGCATCACTTTTTTGGTTGGTTTTTCCCCCTCCCCAGGTTTCACCTCTGTCTATCTCATTATTATTGTTATTATTACTATAACTATGACTATGACTATTACTCTTTTATTCTAATTATTAAACTCTTCTTATCTCAATCTACAAGTTTTTTTACTTTTGCTCTTCCGATTGTCTCCTCCATCCCACTGGGGTGGGGGGGACTGAGTGAGTGGCTATGTAGTGCTCAGTTGCTAACTGGGGCTAAACCACAACAAACTGAAAACAATATTGCTTAAAACTGTAGTTCCTTGGTTTTTCTGTGGTTTAAATCCTGTGGGCCTTCTATGACATCAGCAAGTGGCATCCTAAAACTCAGTCAAGGAGATACTTTATCACATGAAATGTAATTATTTGTGGAACATCTTGTCATGGAATGGAGATACCAAAATTTTTAAGGACTCAAAAACAATTGGAATAAAAAAATACATCTAGATACATTACACACAAAGACCCAACCAAGTCTGTCAAGCATGTCCTTGTCTAGTTCTTATATATTTCCCAAAAATCATCTTCTAGTGACCATTGCCAGACATAGGTTACTCGGCTAGATGAAACTGTTATCACTAAATATGTCTCATTTTGAATCCTTAGTTACTCAGCACGTTATAGGTGTGCTTGCTAAATAAATGGAGATTTAAGGAGGGTACAAAAGTGCCTGGCAACTACAGAGGAGGCCACAATGCTTACAATCTTCTGTATGCTTTTTTTCCCACAAAACAAAGCAGTACAACAAGGTTGGGATTTTCTTTTGTCTTTCATGGTTGTTAACAAACTGTATAAAATATGCATTCACAATTAATCAGTTGGTAGTTTAGAAGCTCCTCTCTAGCTGTGCCTCATGACACTATTGGGAAGGCAAAGTTCCAAGTGAGTGGGGAGTAAAGACCTGAAGAGGGATATAACATGAGCTAGAGAAGGAACATTATTTGTCAAAACATGTCTACTTGCTTAAAAAGACAGAGCACAAGGCTTAAGAAGGAAAATGCAAAACTTGATTTAGGAATTTGTACTTCTAAATAATTAAAATAGAAAAATACATCTATGTCTGGTGTAAGAATCAACTTGAAAATGAACAGTCAGCACAGAGAGAGTGTTTGTTTAAGGTGTTTCACTTTGTTTTGTTTCTATTCTATTAGAGAAAAGGCTGAAAGAAAACAGGCAGAACACTTTGGTTCACCAGAAACAGCCAAGTAGATGGCATATTTGCCATTATCACAATCAGTCTGCAGGCAAATAGACATAATAAGCAGTGTATCAGCAAACTAGTGGAACCAAAATACGCCACAGATACTCCTAAGTGTGCCCGCTTAATGAAAAAATCTTACTTATTTTCTATTTTCTGCGGAGATCTAATTACTTTTTCATTCATTAAAAAAATGAGAATTTCCCTCAATCTACAGAACATGCCATGCATTTTTATACTGCTGAACAGATTTCATAAAAATGTAAGTGGGATATTCCCAGGACTCCCCACTCCAAGGGTGGAGTCAGAGTTACGCAAAACTTCCCAGGCAGCAAATACAGAAAGGTTTGTTACTGGCACAGATGAAAAAGGGCATCTAATATTTGGACTAGCTAACAGACTACAGATTAAATAGTTAAAGACACTGGGCAGTTCCCCTCCCACTTTACACCCAGGGAAGCAATTATAGGTTTTTCAACTACTGACCAGAGACCACCAGCAAGTCATGTTCTACTACATGGTGGGTCCTGAGGACTTGCACACGATATGCACAGTATGGTCAAATCAAAGGGACTCTGATTAAATGGTGGAGAACACTTCTTTTTCCACTGGCTCCTCTACTGTCTGAGAGCTTGTGTTCTTCATTGGTCTTTTGACCCTAACCTCTACCTCAGCTTTGCCTTCATCTTTCTTTATTACAATTAATTTGGCCTGTTCCTTCATCAAAGAACAACCAATCCTCCTCCCCATAATGTTCAGCTCACATCTCAGACTTTCCTTCTAATTTATTCAGTCAGACCTTGTAACCTTTCTTTATTTCTATTCTCTTATCCCTTTTAATATTGCTGTATTACATTTTACGTGGAGTGTCTCACAGCTACTGCAGCCCATCCTCCCATCTCTTCAGTCGCATGTATATCTTTAAAACAGAGAGGCAGGTTTCAAGCAAAAAGATCTTTGTCCTCTTCTCCAGGAATTGAATCAAGCATTCACCTCCGATTTTTCATGACGGTACTCTCACAGAGACAGCTCATAAAGAGGCACCAGAGTAGGAATAATTTCTACTTCTATGTAGTTTAACGTTCAGACAAATCACAGATCTTCTGGGTGGACCCACTGATGACACATTTGAAGGGTCCTGGTGCAGAAAGATGGAGGCATAATAATAGTAGTTGTTACAGATCACAAGGAGGATGGAGGACTCAAAAAAAAAAAAAAAAAAAAAAAGAGGATTTCTAGAAAAGAGATACCTGAAATTTAAAAAGTGACAGAGCTCGGAATTCTCTCCCAAAACACATCAAATCCCATCACATCATTAATTTTTCAGTATTTGTGCTTAAATGCTCTTGTCCATATTTTCACAGTCAAATCCAGGAAAGCTGAGAGCATGTTTGACTGTTGCATTCAGAAGTCGGTGTCATATTTCTTTTACAGCCTGCCACATATCATGATATCTGCCAATGCAAGACAGCCCATGTTTTTACTGGTTCAGAGAGGAAATACAAAACAGATGAATGTAATTCTCAACCAGATATTTTGTCTGACTTTGTCAAACACAGTAGAACCACTAGCCAGTTTACCTTGCTATTGGGTGGCAGCCCCTCACAGGCGACATGGCCACCTGAGTGCAGAGACATGGAAAGCTGGGCTGCACCATGACATGCTCTCACTGGACTCCTGGGCAGTACATGCCTCAGGTAAAACAGTTTGGATACACCTGCCACTGCTAAATGCCACTGCATTTAGCACAATGCTAGTCGTTCCACATGGGAACCAAGGCACACTAACAGGGATCAGATCAAGGTCAGTACACTTATCAGCTAGCAATTCGAAAAGCATCGGGGGGTGAATTCCTCTCCCTATGGATAAAGATGTCCTTGAAAAACATCCGTGTGATACTCTTACAAGCCTGCTTGCTGAATCTGCACCTGAGATTAACTATACAAAAAGGTGGATATGGAAAACCGTTATATCTGAAAAATAATGAAGAAAACCTGTTCTTTTTGAAAATAAGGAGTATAGCTGGAAAAAAAGACTACCTTTGACACTCAGAGCTAAGGACTTTCCTCACATCCGTTTCTTCTGCAGTCTCTAAGATTCATTGTTTTATTTGTCGTCACAATTTGTGTTTAATAAAGCTAAACATTGCTATCTCCACCTTTCTAAAAACAAATAGTCCTATGTTACAGTGTGTCCCATAGTCTAGCAAAGAACTTTGTGCAACTGACACTTCAGGAGGAGTATGTGTCCAGACTTTACATTTTCTCAACATTTTTTCAGGTGCTCTTTCTTCAGAATCTTTTCCATCTGTTTATTTCTATATAATATTTCTATTCATTATTTCTTGAATACATGTATGAAAAATTTTGAAGTTATTACTAGACACCAGATAATTGTATCACACTACAATATCTAGAGATAGGGGTTGTAAGATGGTATGCCATGCAGAGTCTATGACTATGATGTCTTACTGGAGGGTCATAAGGCATGGGTGGACAACTGATGGAGAGGGGGTTAAGGTTAAGAGCTCTGAAGTTTTGCCTCGTAGCATGTAGCAGACTGGGTGAAGATTGTTATTGGAATTAATGCATGCCACTTTCATTTTTGTTTGGTGTTCAAGTCCCTGGGCTTTAGAAACTGTTGGATTGGAAAGTTTGTTGCAAACAAGGAATCAATTTCTCTGCACTTTTTATAAACCTTCTCTCACCAGGATAGAGAAGCACTCCATGGCAGATGGAGAACAAAGAGATAGGGTTGCATATTACTTGTTAGTAGGTGCGTGGAGTTGTGAAGTTTTGTATTTGAAAACAATGAAAATGCAATGTAAGCAAAGATTCCAAAGGGCAAAGCAAATCAAAATGAAACTGCTACTTCCATTTGACTTTCAGTTATACAGCCAAAGTGAGTGGAATACGCATATAAAACTGCTCTTGTCTGAAAAGTAACATCAGAAGGTGAAGTCCCTGTGCATATACACAACTTGGTCCTCAGAAATGCTGGCAACTGACTTTAAGTGCTTCTCACTCACAGAATTCCACATAGACCTCCACAATGTTTTCATAAATTAATTGAATTAACCTGAGCTCTGTAAAGAAAAGTCCAAATAAGTACATGTTAAGCACAGATAGCAAAGTTCATGAAAAGAGTTTTTACCAAAAGTTAGAAAACAGTAAGAAGAATTTGGCACTTTTTTAGGTTTCCATATCCCAAATTACTCCTTATATCACTTGCATGGTATTTGAAAGCACTGGCAGCTGTTACGTATCTCATTCAGGGAAGAAGGGACATAGAAAGTTATATTAGAATAGTAGATGATCCTAACTGTTGCTGTACAGGCTTTAGTTTGTCTTGCTCTATGAAGGCAGCCATGACACTCTTTCCAGTTCTTCCTTAAGCTGCAGTTTGTTACATATATTGCAATAGATAATTTCTGTTTCCTGAGTGGGATTTCTTTGGATAAACTTCTCAGATACTTTGGTCTATCTTGACTGTAGCTACCTCTAGAGAAGCGGACAGGACCTTGAGAAGGCCTCAGATTCCAAAGGTTACCTAAAATCTAAATGGTATTTTAAAACAAAAAACCTGAATTTTATTTTTTTTTTAATTTTAATATTAGGTTGTGATCATTCCTACGGGATAAATTTGGTTGAACAAATATTTACAAGAAATACCTAGGAGGGTTCTGTCCAGATTTGTAGCAAATCCATTTAAAAATTAGAATGAGAGTAATTTCAAAACTTTTCTGTTGATGGCCAGATTTTTATATCTTTAAACAAATTAACATGAATTAATACAGGCAATCCTGAAGCTGTTCATGTTCATAGGTAATTTCTCTGGTTAGTGGCAGTAAAGGCAGTTCCAAAAGAAGCATTATCCTTAAAGAATATTCAGCTTGAGGCAAGTAACCAGCCTAGAGACTGTGGAAATAACAGGTTTGTGACCAAATAAGTGTTGAAACGTCATGTCATTTTAACATTTTCTGTATTTCAAACCTGCTCTTTCCTCACTTTATAGGTCATTCATAAATCACAGGATTTATCAGGCTGAGTTATGTCATCATTCCACACTTCTACCTCTCTAAACAGCAATTTCAAAATAAGCTAAATTATAACCTTTTTTTTTTTTACTGCTAATAAGTTTTCCTTTAAAACCTAAAAAAATCTTCTCAGTTTTTTTCAGAGTTATTAATTGGTATAGCATTATTCGGTAAAACAAAAATCAGAATTAATCATTGGTCCTTGTAAAGGAAAGTAATTAATATTAAATCTAAAACTCCTATATTGCTTCTTTTCTCTGCCTACTTTTTTGTCTCAATTTTACCATGTGTCATCCACAAGATGATTATTCATGCAAAAAAATTTTATATTGATTTGACTTGTTGAGTTTGCAATTTATGCTAATATTATGACATTACCATATTTTAATGTATAATTATTTGTATTTATCTTAATTCCATTTCATCCCACATGCATTCAGTTATACATTGTTGGTTTTGTTCTTTTTTGTTTAGTTTTTTCCCTCATCCACCACCACACATAACAAAGATAATTTCGTAGAATTAAGGTTACATTACTGAGCTGTTGCAGCTAATTTAGAACAGAAATGAGCAGGAAGAGGTTTTTTTTTTTATTTTCTTCTTATTCATTCTGTATTTCACATTTCTTGGCAGAGAGGTCATTTACTGCAGTGATCCCATTCACTGAAATTGTGCTGTTATTTATTTCTACTGATAGTCTTATTGGTGTGCCCTCATCCTAGGTTCCTGCTAACCAAACGGCAAATTGATTGGCACAGGCGGCAACATGCCCATACTTCACCTTCATACACAGTTGCCATCAGCATGAGTGCACACCCAGACCCAGGAGATCAGAATCATTTCCAGACTCACCAAGTAAAATGTAATCTCTCAAGGCCTACTGAGTAACCAGTTTCTTCTTTTGGGTCTTGTTCAAATACCTAATCGTGCACCAGTTTCAAAGGTCAGCAGTATACACCTCACTCCCTCTTTACAGTTACACTGATAACTACACTTTAAAGAGATCTAGGCCATTATCTACTCTTTTCATATGGACAAACCAGGTATTCCAATGCTGGAATCTTAAAACTTAATGTATGCAGAAAACCTTCTAAACAGTACTCTGCAGCGTAGTAGTAAGTCTGTTGTAATTTAACATCACCAAAAAGTAAATCTTTATAACTTGTGTCTAATGTATCTGCCTCTGTGACTTTTCCTCCCAACACAGCGTACCACTCCTATGCCAATGTATTAGTACTGCAACAGACTCTAATGTTATAGCCTTTGCCTGACCAGAAGGAAGAAGTAAAGTAAAACAATTTGCACAGAGGCAGTGAGAGAATGGAAGGTCTTACCTCTTTCCTTACTACACATGGAGCGCTATCCTTTCTTAATATGTAGCATAGCTTTTAGAAGTGCCTTGTTTGTGCTGAACTTTTTTTTTCCCACAAGAGTGCACGTATAATAAACACTGACACATTTTGAAAGTGGTATTTAAACAAAATTCTAATTACATTTCAACCTGAAATCTGGGGATGTTTTATATAACCAAGGTCTTATGTATCATAGAATCATAGAATTGTTAAGGTTGGAAAAGACCCTTAAGATCTTCAAGTCCAACCGCTAACCTATCGCTGCCAAGACCACCATGAAAGCATATCCTCAAGCACCACATCTACCCTTCTTTTGAATACCTCCAGGGATGGAGACTCCACCACCTCCCTGGGCAGCTTGTTCCAATGCCTGACAACCCTTTCGGTGAAAACGTTTTTCCTAATATCCAACCTAAACTTCCCTGGCACAACTTGAGGCCATTTCCTCTCCTTGTAACAATCCTATCACTTGTTACTAGGGAGAAGAGACCGACCTCCACCTCGCTACAACCTCCTTTTCAGGTAGTTGTAGAGAGCGATAAGGTCTCCCCTCAGCCTCCTCTTCTCCAGGCTAAACAACTCCAGTTCCCTCAACCTCTCCTCATAAGACTTGTTCTCTAGACCCTTCACCAGCTTCGTTGCCCTTCTCTGGACACGCTCCAGCAACTCAATGTCCTTCTTGTAGTGAGGGGTCAAAAACTGAACACAGTACTTGAGGTGCGGCCTCACCAGTGCCGAGTACAGGGGCACGATCACCTCCCTGCTCCTGCTGGCCACACTATTCCTGATACAAGCCAGGATGCCATTGGCCTTCTTGGCCACCTGGGCACACTTCTGGCCTATGTTCAGCCAGCTGTCAACAAACATCCACAAGTCCTTTTCCTCCAGGCAGCTTTCCAGCCACTCCTCCCAAGCCTGTAGCGTTGCATGGGGTTGTTGTGACCCAAGTGCAGGACCCAGCACTTAGCCTTGTTGAATCTCATACCGTTGGCTCCAGCCCAATGATCCAGCCTGTCCAGATCCCTCTGTAGGGCCTTCCTGTCCTCCAGCAGATCAACACTTCCACCCAGCTTGGAGTTACCTGCAAACTTACTGAGGGTCACTCAAACCCCTCATCCAGATCATCAATGAAGATATTGAACAGGACTGGCCCCAACACTGAGCCCTAGGGAACACTACTCTTGACCTGCCACCAACTGAATTTGACTCCATTCACCACAACTCTCTGGGCTCGGTCATCCAGCCAGTTTTTAACCCAGCGCAGAGTGCACTTGTCCAAGCTGTGAGCAGCCAGCTTCTCCAGGAGAATGCTGTAGGAGACAGTGTCAAAGGCCTTACGAAAGTCCAAGTAGACAATATCCACAGCCTTCCTCTCATCCACTAAGCGGGTCACCTTATCATAGAAGGAGACCTGCACATGCCGTGTAATAGCATTCAAGATGATCTGCTCCATGACCTTTCCCGGCACCAAGGTCAGGCTGACAGGCCTGTAGTTCCCCCGATCCTCCCTTCAGTTATGTGACAAGCAAAGCAGGAGTAAAATGCAACATTTCTGATCTGACTGTTTTTACATCCCTTTTGCACTCATTTTAGACAAACAAAAGTCACCGGACAAGACCAACCCTCCTGACTCCAGTAAGGTATTTGAGAATATTTAATCTTATCAGAGCGTTCTTTTAAAGACACAGAACTGAAACAAGGAGCAAATCCATATGGGATAAGTCAATGGGAACAAAGACAGCAATGTTCCATCAGCTTGAAAGCATTCACAAGGGACCTAGACACTACCTGT
Source organism: Phalacrocorax aristotelis (assembly GCF_949628215.1). Lineage (NCBI taxonomy): Eukaryota > Metazoa > Chordata > Aves > Suliformes > Phalacrocoracidae > Phalacrocorax > Phalacrocorax aristotelis. The sequence goes on from NC_134311.1 coordinate 40,474,836, forward strand.
ATCAGCAGGCTGCAGTAAGTTTGGGGGGGCATGTGTGTGTATTTACTAAGAGATCCATACTGTGTTGTGTGGGTGTCCTATATATACCTGACATTTTCAGAGAGTTCTATTTTCTTCTACGGCCATAAGCATTACGTTTGAGACAGGACATCTGGGAGGGGAAGATAAAGCATATATATACCATGGGGAAGAAAATAAAAATAAGTAAACATATGGAATGTCTGGACTGCAGAATACAAACCCTAAAAGATCTAAAAAGTTCACAATAAATGGTAACCAGTTGAATGTACTCTTTTATATCTTTAGAGCATTTGAGCTTCTATAGTCAGAAAAACTGGAATCTGAAGGGACATAGACTAAACACTTGACCCCTAGCCATGTTTTGGTCAAGGCTGACTAAGAAGCAGCAGGCCTCATGCCCAGTGGTGAAACTTTAAGCTGGAAAGCTCCTGGCTGAAGTACAAGGGGTGAAGGTGCCTCAGAAAAATATTTTGAAAAGTGGTTTTGAAGCCCAAAAATATAACATAACCAAAGTACAGAACAAGATACTAGAACTAAAATGAAGATATTTATCTCATCTATATTATTGACTACCAGCCAATTACTTCACTCTATAAATACATCAGGAGGAGCCCAGTTGGAGCTCTGCCTGAACTGCAGCTGGACAGCATGACAGGTGACTCTCCTCTTTTGAGCAGGGATGCCTCTCACGGTTTGAGATCCCTTACCTGAGACTAAGAGATTCTTCCTTGCCCAAGACGGAGAGATCCCTTATCCATGACACATCCTTGGAAAGGGACTGATAGTATGCTACATTAATACTAACGGAACATTACTAATCCATGTAGCTTCTCAATATTAACCATTATAAACTTGATATAGATAATTCCATTAGACATAAACCTTGTCCAAGTTTAAGACTAGGATTGGGCCTAGCTGTACGTAGGTTTCATAAGGGGTTTAGAAAGCAAGGGTGTCCACTCTGAACTTCATGACTCAGCTGGGAGGGTCATCCTCACAATTTGTGACTCTGACCTACGTGTGAATCATTGTAATGCAATTATAACTCAATTTTACTCTGTATGTTCCTTCATGCAGTAGTTAATATGGTGAACCTTGCCATCAAACTTATTGAACCCTGGTAAATCACTATTAAACTTTGTTAAATTCCATTGAGTTTATTGAACTCTCTCAAATTATTGTTTTACCTCAATAAAGCATATTCGCTATTTCTCTCTTTTGGGTGAAGTGTATTCCACTCATCCATGACAAATTGGCATTGTCGGCAGGATGACAAATAATATCAGCAATTATTGACAGAGGCATGGAACAAACTCAAGTCCCAGCTTCTCAGAAGTTTGGGCTCATGATAATTGGAATGATTGGGAAGCTGTGGAAGAGCAGCTAAAGGTGGCATATAAAGGATCGAAAAGGGAAAGGAATTGTTTGCAAAATGCTAGGTACCTGTTTAGAAGCTGCTTATCAGGACAGAAAGAATAACAATAAAAAAGAGCAGAAAGAAAATAAGAAAAAGGTACAAAGGCAGCTGAACTAATACTGCAGACTAAGTTACAGGATGAAAAGTTGAAAAAACAGAAGTTGGAAGAAAAGGTTGAAATTATGCTTATGAGGACTTCCCATCCATCTGACATTGTGCGGATTAGGATATTAATTGTATTCCCTGAAGAATGGGATGGGAACATATGGGATGATACCGACAATAGCAAAGCAGGGGAGCATGATTCTTTGTCTCCCTCAAATCCCCCTGAATATGAAGCCAGACCCATCATTAAAACAGAATAGTCTGAAGGATCTTGGGGTGGTGCTCCACAATATACTATGCAAATCACTCCCTGGGATCCGCCACAGTTGGCAAATTTACAAGAAATATACGGCAGAAAGTCAAGTGAAACCAAAACAGTGTGGCAAATCTGCCTAAGTGGCTGTGACTGAATACAGCTGAGATGAAGCAAACAGCTTTTGGGTTCCAGGAGTTCTCTAAAATTTAGAACCTGACTTGGCAAATGGATCCTATTCTATCACCAGCAGGGTAGCTAATAGCTAATATAAACCCAATAGGGCTGGGAGAATAGATGCCATGGAGCAAGGTGAACTCTCCATAATCCCCATAAGATCTATTAACGAGCTCTTTACAGCCGTCACAAAAGCTGCCTACATACAAACTATGTAGAAATGAGAATCCAATGATATCCCAATATCTACTATGATTGATTATGCGATGCTAAAACCACTAGTTAGAGGAGCTCCAGCAGTTCTTAAACACTGTTTAACTGCAGAAAGGGATGAAATTAAAAGAGACAGAGAAAACAACAAGGGATTAGGTGATAATGATCCCCCACAACCAGCTCCCTACCTCGTCAGAATTAATGCACAACATTGCAAACCATGCCCATGAAATAGGGTGGGATGATCCGTTAGCTGAAAAATCAGACCCAAGACCCCAAGCAGGAGATCATCAAGTGTGATCAGTAAAACAAACACCTCCACAAGGAACAGCAACTCAGCTGAGGGAAAATATGCCTAAAGGCCCACCAGCAGAGTCTCAGGAGTGGAGAAATTAACTGTGAAGGAAAGCATTGGCACTAGACATTCCCCAAGCCAGAATTCAGGGGCAGGCTACTGGCGTTATCCTGAGCCTAATTCAAGCATCCCAGAAATGGGATGATGGCAAAAGGAGAGAGCATATTCCAAAGACTTTGGTGCCATCACCAGCTCCAAGAAAGAGAGATAACCCTTTCCTCCTGATTAGGGATAGTTGCAAAGCATGACACCAAAAATGAGTAATGCCAGGATGGCAACTGGGCCTGCCTTTCCAGCAAGTGGAATCTTATCAACAGATAAATAATAATGGCCCATATATTTTGATTCCAGTTGGTCCTTGACAACAATTGGTAAAATTCGTAACAGACAAGGGAGCACAAATTTCAATATTAACACAACAGGATGCTGAGATGCTGGGTGTGCAACCTAGATGGCAAAGAGTTAAAATTAGCAATGTGAACGGAGCAAATACTATATGCCAAACTGTGAAAGTTAATTTATGGCTCCTGTGCAACAAGCATGTCATCGGCTTCTACTCACTTTGCAGCTAAAGATCATAATAAAAATATTTTGGGTTTCAATGTTTTGGATGGCTGAACCCTATGCCTGCAGGACAGATATATGTGGTCCTTCAGGTCCAATGTCAACCCTAACCCTGGCAGTAATCAAGAGTCTACAGTGCATGTACTCCACACAGCCTCTGCACTCCCTGATTCAAAGACTACTAATGTACCACAACACCTAATTTCTGCTGCAGCATGAAATGGAGTTTCTGAGATAATAGCAGACTTAGAAAAGCAGCACATTATTTCCAGAACCCACTCCCCATACAATTCACTCATCTGGCCAGTCCAAAAACTGGATGGGAGATGGCATCTAACAATCGATTATTGTTTCTTAAATGCCAACACAGCCCCACTAATGGCTGCAGTACCCAATACTGCAACTTCAACAGCTACATTACAAGCAGCCGCACACCCATGGATGGTAGTGCTAGATACAAAAGATATGTTCTTTATGGTCCCCTTATAGGAAGAAGACAAAGAGAAATCTGCTTTTATTTGGGAAGGCATACAATTCACCTTTAAAAGACTCCCACAGGGATATAAACTTTCACCCATGATTGTTCATGCCACACTTGCTGAACTTTTACAGACACTCTCACTCCCTCAATATGTGAAACTGTACCAATATAGAGATGATATCCTAATTAGAGGAACTTCCCCTGAAAAGATGGAGGAATTGGCAGCAGCAGTGTGTCAAGCACTACATAAAGCAGAAGTTGATGTTCCAGCTGAGGAACGTCAGGGACCAAGAAGTTTTTAGGTACTTGGTAGATAGTGGGCAGTGCAGTGGTTCCTCCAGATACGTTAAGAAAAATTGAACAGTTGCAAGTGCCCCAATCTAGGAAAGAATTACAACACTTAATGGGAACTTTAGGATATTGAAGAGGGCATGTACCTGGATTTTCTATCATTGCTCATCCATTATATTCGCTTTTATGGAAGAGCAAACCCTGGGTGTGGAAATTGGAACATAAGGAGATGGTAAAAACCCTGAATGAAGAATTAAAAATGTATCAGTCATTGGGACCAGTACACCCTCATGAACCTATTATAGCCAAATGAGAGTTTGCTGAACATGGTCACCAATTTTTCCTGCATGTTCCCTCAATGAGGGAACACCAACAGAAGATATTTGGTTCACTGATACCTCAGCAAAAAAAGATGAACAAGAAATGGCAATATAAGGCTGCTACATTAAACATTAGGACCAGCAAACAATGGAAGAAGATGAAGGCAGTGCACAAGTAGGAGAATTAAAAGCAATTGTTTCAGCAACACAGAATGGATAAAAAAATCATATATGTAGACTCCTATGCTGTGTGGGTTGGTGGCATACAATGGCTCTGTCAGTGGGAAACCCTGAACTGGGAAGTAAACAGATCTCCAGTCTGGAGAACTCAAGATTGACAACTATTACTGAATATAGCCAGAAAAACACCATCTAAATTGGGATGGGTGAAAGCTCACATCAAGGACAGTAAACCAGCCACAAACTGGAACCAAAAACTGGATTAATTTACTGAAATTAGGAAAACAAAAATAGGGAAATCCTTAAATCCTGAGTGGTATATGTTGGGCTACATCAAAAATCAGGTCACACAGGTAAAGAAGTGCTTTTATTTTGCTGCACAGAGCAAGGGTTGGCCCTTTAACAGGAAAACTTGTGAACTTGTTCTCACAGAATGTCCTCAGTGTAGATTAAAATTACAAACAAATCACCCTGCTAAAGCACCACCTCTACATATCAATCAAGGGAAAACTTTTTGGTCTACACGGCAAATTGATTATATCGGACCATTCAAACCCTCTGCAGGATATTAATGTATCCTTACAGGTGTGGAAGTAGTCTCTAGCTTGCTCATGACAACTAAGTGCCAAAAGGCCAATGGACAAGGGCTATCATCTTGGTTCTCAAGTCTACCTACTGCTGATGTCATCCAAAGTGATAATGGCTCACGCTTCTCATGTAAGTAGTGCAAGAATGGGCAAATCAAGAAGAAATTCCGCAGCCCATATTATCCTCAATCAAATGGGATAGTAGAAAGAGCTAATGGCTTATTGAAAAAAAGTCTTAAGCCACATTAGGCCTAGTGGGATACTCGACTTTCCAAAGTACTTTATCAATTGAATAATCTGTATAGGTCCACTGGGAGCCCTGGGAGCCAAGCATTCTTTGCAAAAGCTGAGCTTGATGCTCAACCTTCAGATAAAAGAAAATATCTGATAGTGTTACAGCCAGGACAACCTGTCATGGTAAATTTACCACAAATTGGAACTGTACCTATGACTCTAACTAAGCCTTGTGGCACACTTGCCTAGCAAGCTATTGATACCATTGGTATAAAACCCAGAATTAGTGCGCAGTGGATTTTTCCTCCTTTCTAACAGGATATCCTGCCTGAAAAGTGCCACCAAGATGAGTCTGTTTTACCTTTCTGTCTCACAGCCTTCTCCAAATAAAAGTAAGACTCATCATCTTGCTGCAGTTGGAAGATTTTGATAATACTTCCTTCCCCATGAACGCCCATCTGTCTCAACTTAATCATCAACCAAGAAACCAGCCATGATTGTGTCAATACAGATAAGCCACCCATCTTGTTTACTAACAGACAATAATATAAACGTGACTTGTAAAGCACAACCTAATAAGGGATATATATGTTATGATTATTCACAATAACTCTCACACACCATATAGAAAATGCTGTAATATATCATTGCTCAATACATGACATAGTGAAGGGACATAATAATGTTGAAGTATTGTGCAGATGGAACACTCTAAAGGGACGCAGTGTAATACTAGCAACAATATCTCTTAGAATCACTAAACCTATCACAACATAAGTTCCTCCTTTGAATACTTGACCAGTTTACTAAAGATGCTGCACTCAAACCTAACACCACACAGGATGGCAAATGGAAATGCTGTGTTCATATTACTGTTCCAAATCCTAACAGCGACCAGTGGCCATGGTCTCAAGCTCATGTTAAGTATACTGGGACTATGAGGACACTCCCTAGTACGGGAGATTTAAATCTTTCCACCATGATCATGCATGGAACTGAAGTTTACTTTGAAAATGAACACAGCTGGGATAAAAATGAAACCAATGTTAATAAAGTTCCCCAGTTTTGTGGAACAGCAGGGAAAGAAAACAAAATAGGATGCAAGGTGATCAATGAGTCTTCCCATGAGAAAGCAACTGGGAATTTTGTGCACAACATTACATCAAACACCACAGACACAAAACCTCTGTTGTGCCTCTAAAAATTAGACTGATGGTATAATTTTACCTTAGTACAAGCTGCTTTTGTAATCCCCACAAATCTCTCAAATTGGACCTTATGTTATTAAATACACAAGCCAACAGTGCATGTTGTTTAATCCACCGTGGTCCCTCAGATGAGTAGAACTATCAATGCAGATCAATATCTCAGCAGTTAAACCTACTTGCTCACCATTCTTAAGTACATCCTATGCAGGATAGTTAGCATGGTTGCATGGACGAATTCTCACCTCTCCAAACTGATCAAGAAGAGATGTGACTGGTATCTCAGGAACAGGATTAGGAGTGTTAAATAGCATGGATGCTGAAGTTTTAGCAAACAAAATAAGCTCAGCAACAAGTAATTTACACAAATTAAAATGTCCATTACAATCTTCTCTATTGGCATTGGGAACCAACCAATGGCTCTTATCCAATATATTACCTCAATGGGAAAGAAATAATGAAAAGGAGCACCAACTAATTGCAAATGCACTAGGTGTAGCCCTAATTAATGCCTCTCTTGCTTTTAGCTGTATCCAGGTTCATTAGGCTCAACTGTGGATACAATCTCCTGTGGCAACAATTGTAAGGGAAGGTGAAGAGGGCACCTTACCCATTGAAATTTGAAAGGTAATCTAGGATAATGCAACTGAATTTCGAAGGGAATTCCAATCCTGGTGGTGTCTAATCAATTTTACCTATGACCCTACTGACAGTAAACCCATAGCTTTTATTCTAACAATATGCAATGCTTCAGTATATACCATATACCAAATCATTGCACTTGGAGTAAATCACTATGGAACGGTACTCTATCCAGTGGAACACAGGGTATGGACCCAACAAAACTGAAACAAATGGCAGACTGTTGATGTCAATACATGTGTTCTGTGAGAATAACAAGGATTTATTTGTGAAAGCAATGCTATTAAAACCCAAGACATTTGTCTTGACACTGAACAAAACATTTGCTATTTTGAGATACATCCTGATGAAATCTCTGAAGCTGTACTTGTGTATGTTGGAAATGTATGTGTTTGTACGAGAACCCTCTTTTATATTTGTAGGCAATATCACTGTAGATATAAACAATCACTTAAATATCTGTATTTGGTTGTTTTTTTTTAAATTACGGAATGCGACTTTAATTGTTCAGCTCCTGTCACGTCTCATCAATTATCACAGTCTAACTTTGCATCATATCAAGATTTGTTACCTACCCCCATTGGAACAAATCTTAGATTGATAAGACTGATATTACATCATGACAGTCTCTACCAACTGCTGAAACAAGTTCAAGAAAATGGATGAAGTATCCTGATTACTGTTCATCATGATGCAAAAGAAATACACTGTGTTCTAGAAAGAGTGAAAAAGGATGAATATTGTTGGGGCACCTTATTTTGATGATGACCAACAGCAACAGGGACTTTGAATCCAATGCTTCGTCTAGTTGTGATTTTGTTAACTCTGGCAATATTATGCTTATTACTTATAGTCATTCTTTATGTAAAGGTTTGATACATAATGAAGCAAATACTCCTTGTTCATCATGTGAAATCACTGAATAATGTACAAAATAATTTGAAAGGTGGTTTTGAAGCCCAAAAATGTAAGATAACCAAAGTACAGAACAGGATACTAGAGCTAAAATGAAGATGTTTGTCTCATCTATATGATTGACTACCAGCCAACTACTTCACTCTATAAATATTACCATCAGAATGATGGCTCTACAAGGTTACAAGGGTATCCCAGTGCTTTCTAGGCAAAACACAAAAATGTCAAAACCTTTCCCAAGAGTTCCTCTCACAGAAAAGAAAAATAAGACCAACATGTCTATTGGATCCATCATAAACATATCTGCTAAACATTTATGGAGCAAAATATATATTTCCAGTCTTCACAAAGTCACTCCTATAGTTTTCTTCACTCAAATCCCTCCTGAGAACTGGATCGTACTATTAGAGCACTAGTATAAAATAAATGTTTGCTAGCAGTCAGAACAAAATTTTCCTGTGACTTTTGGTTATCATGCTAAAAGGGACAGTTCCATCCTTACCTTATTCTACCCAGCTCCTCTGCCGTGTCATTTCTGCTTGGTTTTTTTTTTTTTATTCACAGGATCTTTGTAGCAAGGGCTGTCTATTTAATTATGCGTGCTAGCAATACTTGACTCAATGGAGCAATAAGGAATACTGCACTGCAAAATCATAATAAAATACCCTTTCCTTGTGGAAGAAACTAAATAAACAGTTCTGTTCTTTCTGCAACCCCATTAGAGCACAAATAAACAGAGAATCCTGTACCAAGCTTTAGATATAATGTTCAATATCTTAAACAGAAACAACAAAATCCACAGAGACCAGAGAAAAGATGAATTTCAAATTCTAATAGGCACAAATGGACTTTAATATGTCTCTCCAAAGATCTTCAAACTAGCAGAAATCACAGGGGAGAAGATTAGAGTGATAATAGCAAGTCACAGTCATGTGTGTATCTGATATGCTTTTAAACTGAACAACAAATCTAAAACAAACAATACATATTCAGAGTGGCAAGAACTACTTTTTTCCTGCTTTTGTTGCCTGCTTAAAAATTCTTATATATCCTGTTTTTCCTTCCCCTCTGAGGATCACTTTTTTAACATCATTCAGACAACCAGAATTGACAAGACAGCACATGCAAAAGACCAGGACTTGACCTGGTACAACTACTTGCCAAGAGGAAAAATTACCTATACACAGTGAAAACAACATAATATGACCTATAGTATCAAAATATTACACGAAACCTTTCAAAACATGGCCATTATTATGACACTTAAAGAAGGAAGGTGTCTAAGTACTGTTCAGTGGGCAAAAATGGAAACAAAGCATAGTATTTCTGTGGCAAACTTACTTGAGCAAATGTGAACAAGAAGTGTGAGTGCAGAAGTGGAGAGGGAGGGAGCTGCAGACATCCCTGAGCGGCATAAAACTTTGGGGGCAAGTCAGATCTTGTAGGAGGCTCTTGTGTGTAAAGTAACACTTAGATGATGATTTCTGTGAGTGTTAGGACGCAAGTTCTCTTTCTGATCTGGGATTTCATCCCAGAAATGGCATCATGGCATCTTTATTGCTAAAATAACCTCAGAGCATTTCAGTACTTCATCCTCTTTCATATCCTGCTTACACCCATTTTCATCAAAGTTTGGATAGGAAACTTTAGTCTCACTTTCCTAAGATATTGGTGGCAATCACTGGAATGAAGAAATATTGGGATACCAGGAGAGAATCCACCTGATAAGTTTTCAGCCCTATGACATGCATGTAACTGATGGACATCTGAAAACAGATAAATTCTTTAACATTTGTCAAAATCCAAAGTGTTCAACACCCGAAGGCTGTTCTGTTTATTCTGAATAATTAGCCTTCCAAGCCATGAAAAATAACACCTAATGTTTTGGTATTCTAAGTGATGTTGCAAAGCCCACTCGTTGTATAATTAATAACACCTTTGTTAATACCAGTTACTGCACATAACTGTTGCAGTGTCCAGTGATTTCAATTATATTTCTTCCTCCTTTCTGCAAAATGCTGTGGATAAAGAATAACAGGGAAAGCTTTTATCCACAGCCTGGTATATTTCTCCGTGTAACTATGTAAATGTACATACTAAAACTACGTGATGTGGATGTATGTATACTAAAAGTACAGGCAGGGCACATTAGCTTGGACAAATATAGTATAACATTCATAAACAATGTTTTCATTTCCCTATCGTATGCACATAGCAAATGACAGCAGGGAACAGGAAATATAATACAAGGGCAGCTCTCCAGTTGAGAGACACCATTCCTAGATGACTTGAAGTATTCTCTCTCCTAGCCCTTATAATGCCAAGCCTAATGCATTCTCGTTCCTTTCATCCTCTTGCAATCTACTAGGAAGAACTTTATTCCTGTTGTATACAATGATGAAGCTTGCCCTTGCTAGTATTTATAATATACATAGGAACCTTGGGTCATTGTGAATCACTCAAGGTTTCTTTTTTTTTCTTTACTTCTAAAGAAATGTGAGTTGCATCATCCAGCACAGACCACATATTAAAGGAGTTCAACAATCTTGCTAAGTGGCTGCTGGACAATATGCTGCATCACGTGGTAAAGGATTAAAAATAGGAGTGTGTCAAAGAATAAAGGATGGAACAGCAAGTTCTCCAATTAAATGCTGATTTTACAGAATTCAAGAGAGATGGGAAGGCTTTTAACCCCTTATATTCCATTTCAGTGGGAAATAATCCTCTGGAATTCAGTCATTTACTTCTATGGCCTCTGTGTTGGAGCCATCAATGCTGCCAAGGTGTCTTGTGGAATCCCTACCTGCCCACCCTGACACCTCAGCAGACACACTGCGGGCTCTGCTACATGCAGGTCTTACCTCAGGATTCCTCACCACTGAACCTGCAGGATAACATAAAACAGCCTACAGTACAATAATGCACTCGATTATAATGTGCTGTACTATAAAACATTGCTATAATGATTAACAGTGGGAAAAAAGCACTCACCATCAAAAGAAGTTTGTTGTTGGTAAGGTTTCTGCTATCTAAAATATTTCCTTTCCAATGTGTTCAGGATTGAGGTCATTTATCTATTCTAGAAGGTGGTCCACACAGGTTTTAGACACAGCCTGGTATCATGGTTTAAACCCAGCCAGCAACTAAGCACCAGCCACTCGCTCACTCCCCCTGCAGTGGAACGGTGCAGAGAATAAGAAGGGTAACCGTGACAAAACTCAAGGGTCGAGGTAAGGACAGTTTAACAGATAAAGCAAAAGCCATGCACTCAAGAAAAAAAAAAACAAGGAATTCATTCACCTCTTCCCATGGGCAGGCAGGTGTTCAGTCATCTCCAGGAATGCAGGGCTTCATCACGCCTAACAGCTACTTCAGAATACTCAGGCCATAATTCTGACTGCCCTCCTCCTCCTCCTCCTTCTTCCCCCAGTGTTATATGCTGAGCATGATGTCGTATGGTCTGGAATATCCCTTTGGTCAGTTGGGGTCAGCTCTCCTGGCTGTGCCCCCTCCCAACATCTTGTGCACCCCCACCCTACTGGCTGGTGGGGTGGTGTAAGAAGCACAAAAGGCATGCAAACCATATCACCATACAAGCTACTATGACGAAATGTTAGCTCTATCCCAGCCAAAGCCAATATATCTGGCAAGAATTGCAGGAAATCATACTATTTGATATTAACAGATATAGTTGGAAAGCAAAAAAAAAAAAAACAAAAAAGATTTTGTATTGATGTACAAGTCCATCTTCAGGTGTGCGTAGGCAAAAGTGATCCCTAAAGGGATATCCCACATTGTTCCATATTGAGGATTTAACACAGAGAAGGATATTATTAAGGGAAGGGGAAGGGTGATGTTTTGTATGGCTGTACAATGTGTTAACATAGCACTTGCATTAATAAACTTGAAATAAAGTGGATAGCAGGCATGTCTCTTGCAGTGACATAAGCAGCTAATCCAACATCAATGTTTTGAAATAAATAAATACATACATACATATTTAGGTGATGAAATGCAATGCAGAATAAGAATGCAACCTCATATTGTCAAATGTACATTGTTTTAAACTAACCTGTTTGAAGAAAGATTATTTGATTAGAAAAAGTTCACTGGAGGAGTTAATTACTCTGGGGACAAAACTAGCTTCAGTAATAGCTTCAGTATGGAGAAGAGACTTCTAACAACTTTTCTTGATGACATAGTGCTAGAAGATTTCATTAGTATGGGAGATGACTGGGTGTTTGCCCAATACACTGGCTTTCATGTTACCCTGAATACAGGAGTAACAGCAACTGTACTTTGTAGTATGCTCATACAAAGTGATGCACACTGGAATTAATTACAAAAGGTTCTTTTAGCTGTATCAGCAGAAAAAAAAAAAAAAAAAGAATGTTTCTTTGAATCATACAGAATGCAGTCATAAGAAAAGTGAATGAAATTTTAGGACATATCAAAAGAAGTGTCAGGATAATACTAGTAAGTGTTTGTGCAATGGTAGAAAGAGTTGATGAGATATACCTGAAATTTCAAATACTAGCCATTAGTGAATGTTATTTCACACTCAAGTCTGAAGGTGATGAGAAGAGCCTGCTCAGGGAAGCAGAAAACTGTCAAACAAGTAGAAACTAGGTGATTAAGACAGCTTCTGCTGGAATTATCCTTTCCGAGTCACCTATCCAACACTACAACCATCAGATTAGCTGGCGAAAACAATATGACAAGGCATCATTCACACTCACCACAAGTAGTTCGTGCATTCACCCTGTACTGTGGCCTCTAATCTCTTACAAAATCAAATCTTACAGGATCATCCACCACAGTCTATTTAGCTACAGAAGTGCAGAAGTTATGGCCAAAGCATGTAAGAGTGAACAAGAGTCACTGAAAATAACATTTCTTTTGCATCAGAACTACACAAAAAATTGAGTTTGCTTGTTTCCACTTTCTAGGCAGAGACAAAAAAAGTGACGAATCAGGATCCAAATGCTGAGGTTTACACATTCGTGTGCTTCCTGTCTGTCAATGCTATCAAAGGAGCGTCTTTCTTATTAGTTCCCATCGTCATATCTGATGCTCTCTGAAGACTTACCCTCTTCCTTAAGATATACCTGATGCTTTTTAAACTGAGTAACAAGATCTGTTTTGATTTCTCACAAGTTCTGACATACATGTAAGACGATGGATTTCATAGGCAGACCAGAGAAGGCTGACATAGGAATTACTGAAGGAAAGACCTAGATTTCACATACCATTGAAAATCACAGTGCAAGCCTTCCAAAAACATTTTATATTTCATGGATTACATGGATTGCTCCCCTTTTCTGAAGTCCTAGCTGAATAGCAAATACTCAAACAGTCTTATGCTCTGAAAAAAAAAAGCTTTCCTCAGCTCCTTCTGATCTACATTTGTTCCTGCATTTACAAATTTAAAGTCATAATGGCTTGTTTCATTTCTGCTCTGAATACATTTTTAATTCTATTAGTATGATAAAGTCCATTTATTTCTGGGAGAGAGAGCACAAATGTAGTAGGTCTGGCCTGTCATCAACAGAATTGTTTATGGGGATTCCACAGCGGAGACAATTCTGTCCCCAGTTACCTCTGTGCACCCTGTTAAATGAAGAAACAGCACAGGCCATGAAGTCATAAAATCATAGATAGAATAGTTTCCGTTGGAAGGGACACTTAAAGGTCATCTAGTCCAACCCTCCTGCAAAGAGCAGGGACAGCTTCAGCTAGTTCTGGTTGCTCAGAGCCCCCTCCAGCCTGACCTTGAATGTTTCTAGGGATGGGGCATCTACCACCTCTCTGAGTAACCTGTTTCAGTGTTTCACCACCCTCATCGTAAAAAATATCTTCCTTATATCTAGCCTGAATCTACCCTCTTTTCGTTTAAAACCATTACACCTTGTCCTATTGCAACAGGCGTTCTAAAAAGTTTGTCCCCATTTTATAGGCTCCCTTTAAATACTGAAAGGCTGCAATAAAGTCTCCCCGGAGTCTTCTCTTCTCCAGGCTGAACAACACCACATTTCTCAGCCTGTCCTCGTAGGAGGGGTGCTCCATCCTTCAGATCATTTTTGTGGCCCTCCTCTGGACCTGCTCCAACAGGTCCAAGTCTTCCCTGTGCTGAGGGCTCCAGAGGTGGATGCAGTACTACAGGTGGGGTCTCACCAGAGTAGAGTAGAGGGGCAGAATCACCTCCCTCAACCTGCTGGCCACACTTATTTTGATGCAGCCCAGGATATGATTTGCTTTCTGGGCTGTGAGCAAACATTGTCAGCTCATGCCCAGCTTTTCATCCATGATTACACCCAAGTCCTTCTCCACAGAGCTGCTTTCAATCCCTTCATGCCCCAGCCTGTATTGATACTGGGGGTTGCATGACCCTGCACTTGGCCTTGTTGAACCTCATGAAGTTCACATGGACCCACTTCTCAAACTTGTCCAGATCCCTCTGGATGGCATCCTGTCCTCAGCTGTGTCAACTGCACCAGCCAGCTTGGAGTCATCTGCAAACTTGCTGAGGATGCACTCGATCCCACTATGTCATTGATGAAGACATTTAACATTCCTTGCCCCAGTACAGACCCCTGATGAAACCACTTCTCATGATCTCCATCCAGACATTGAGCTGCTGACCACTACCCTCTGGATGTGGCCATCCAATCAATTCCTCATCCACTGAACAGTCCCCTGTGTTCAACTGAGAAGACTATATGATTTGTTACCAGAAGCAATAATGTGCAAGAAATAGTATAGCTTGCTATTTCAGCAAGAAATACTCTTCAAGAAAATTCAAATCGGAGTTGTTTAGGAAAAAAAGATTCTAGAATTATTATATTTATAGATTCATTAGAGAAGGTTTATATCTGAGCATGGATGGAAAGAACAGCTTTGGAAAATGATTTTTAATTACCCTAACAGGCTAAGTACTGGCAGCTTATGCACTCAGCTATCTAAAGCATTACACATGAACACTAAATGTTATCTGTATCTGCTTCAGTGTGCCTTTTGGTAGGAAATGTCACATATTATTCTGTACCTACTGTTTTCGCTTCCTGAGTGAATTTTATTTCATTCTGTTATTTGTGTGAGGGAGTGCAGTGAAGTGAGTTTGGGGGGAAAAAGGCTAAGCAAACCAGCTACTCACAGAAGTCTCAAAAATGAACTCTAAAGTAGACATTGAATTCCCAGAGGGCTGGCTCTAACATCTTCACTAGCCTCAGACCAAAGCTGTTCAGAAAACATAAAAATGTTCAGAAAACTCAAAAGGTGTACCAGCCTGCTGGAACACTTCCAGGAATGAGCACTGTCCCAGTGAAGTCTGAGAGACACCTAAATCGGCTAGTAGACTTGTATTTAGACTACACAGACTTACTAAGTTATCAAGTATGTTTTTGTTAAAATGTGTGCTTTACATACCATGATAACATTCTGTTCCCTGAATCCCCTCTGCTGGGCTTATTAAATTCAATACAAAAGTTAAACCTTGAGGGTCTGTGCTTCTGCAGTGTCAAAGGTGTTTAATTATTTTATAGCCAAAACTATTTCATGGGGGCTCAGGTTGGTACAATCATCTCTTCACTGTGGAAGTTCCATAGAAGTTTTAGATCCTGTTGTAACTTCCAGAAAAGTGTGAGCTTTGAAGATGCAGTTGCTTGTGAGAAGTGGGGCTGAGCCTGGCCCAGGTATTGCCTGGAGTGTGGGGAATACCCACCCTCCTCTGTGAGGAGGAGATGCTCTGAGAAGGCATCAAAGCAAAAATGAAAGCATTCTCGCAATCCATTCCCATTAAAAGGAAGCACACATTTCTTCTTAATGCAACCTTATCTCTTAAAGCCCTCTTTCTAGGCCCAGCTAATGATGATTGGGACCCACTGTATTGATCTAGCTGGGCTTGCTGTAGCTACATACAGATAACCTACCTTTTATTTTCTTCCCTTCTGCTCTTCCCCAACATACTTAGAGTTTCTCAGGCAGAACCAATATGTGCAAGGTCACTTCTTTCCTTCATATTTTTCCTGCATGACTGGGAATAGCACAATCTATGTGCTACTTTCCCTGGCCAGTATTTTCAACAGGCTCAGACTTACATATTTTAATGGTTCAACACATTCACTGTTGTCACTGTGTGTCAGCAGTTGTCTCATTTATGTTTTAGAGGCTCTGCCCTCACATATGTTATTTATATATTGTTAGAGGGTGTGTGTATGTATAATGTGTGTGTGAACGTATATCGTGACTGTATATAAATGTAAACATACGTATATGTAAGTAGGGGTACGTACATACACATAATATATAAAATCTCAGACCCACACTGAAGGCAGCATTTTCTCAAGAGAACGTTTTGTCAGAGTGGGATGAGGAAAGGAGCCTTTCTTCTCATGACAGTATTGGGACAGCCAGAACCACGATTGACTGCAATGCACAACACAAACAGTCCTTGTTTCCCCCAGCTTTCGCTCACTGTGAGGGGCAGGCACTGGAAGAATCATTATAGCTTGCTGCAGGACACAGTGTTTACAAGATACCTTGTTTTTATGGTACCAGTCAGCACCAATCTGCTCAGTGACATTCAAGGGTGACATTACCCAAGCCATTATGTTTCTTATTTCATTGGCAAATGCAAATCAACTTTAATGTTTTTCTTCCCTTTACTTCCCCGATGAGTGCTGTCTTGCAATGTGTGTACATAAACAAGCATAGTCAAGCATGTGGGATGTTCAGTGTTACCACACATAAGGACTCAGGAAAGAAATATTCTGTTTGGGCTGTGAAGCTCTGCACTGGTGTTTGCTTCCCATTTAGGGGCAGGCTGATCCTCTGAAGACTATCAGTATGTCCTCTTCATTCTGATGTGAAGTTATTTCACATTTCAAAACCTCAAAAAATAGTTGGAAAACATAATCCTTGTTTTCAAGTCAGATACACAAGTAAGTTGTAACTCAGGAGAGTTTCAAAAGGGTGGTTGTTTGGTTTTCTTTTTGTAAGACAGCATGTAACTCACATTCCAAACCAACAGTTTTTGCGTAATAGGAAAGAAAGCTAAATTTCCAGTACCCTGAATCTTCTTAAGAACAGGTAGTACTATACAAAGATTTGTCACTAGGAATTGCTGGGGGAAATATGGGTAGTTTTGGCGTGACACATCTGTGACCTTGATTCAGAGCTTTCTTAAAGCATTATCAAATTAAAGCCATATTGGGAAGCAAGTTGGAAAAGAATTATCCAGAAAATCTGTCTGAAAAAAACGTAGCCTTTCATGTTTAAGAAATCTACCTAAATACCACATTTTTACATCACATAACTTGATATTTTTATTGACTAGAAAGCTGTTGTGTTGGGGAAAACATGTTGTTTTATTGATTTCCGATGGCATTTCTCCATAACTAAAATCACACTGTGTCTGTGTTTCATTCATTACAGTGAGTTTTAAAAAGTCATCTGTTTGGCAGAATTAAATACCAAACTACTTGAATAATTTTCCTTATTGCATTAGCTGATGTTAACAGTAATTGTTGGACAGGTTTCATCTTCACATGTAAACAACATTAAAAAATTAACTGCAAATAAAATCTGAACTTATGTCTACCTATCAACATAAGAGCTGAATCTCCATCACAGCTTTTCTATCATAACTTCAGAAACCCATAGCATAGTGTTTGAGTAGTTCAAGTTTTTCCTTTATAAGAAAGTAAATATCTCTCCCACTCACAGATGCCAGAGAGTGCTGAGGGCTAGGGGGTACACAAGTCACTCATTAATCACACTTAAGGTACTTGTTTTAGAAAATATACACCTGAATGAAATGTCGCAGCTTCTGATGCAGAGGAGATCAAATTATATTTGATGTGACCTTGTATTCTGTGACCCTATTCATTTTTAAGCACGATCTGCTGCACTTCCCTGTGCAGACCTATTTCAAAATTAGTGGATTTCTTGCACAGAACTCATAAGAAAGAACTTTTCCTGATTCCATAATTCTTTAAAATTTATTTCTACTCAGACAGCCATATAATTTTTTATTCTTATTTGTCTTTAAAAATTAGTTTAATCCAATCTGAAGCTACAACTGCTACTCTGTATTACACAATCACTGACTGGAGGATAAATTTAAGGTGTATTTCTATACCTTACCTTTCCTAAATTTCTATTAAAATTATCTGGATTTATTTTTTTTTTCCTTAAAAGACATTGTCATTATGACTTTGCTGTAACATCACTTTTCTTTAAATTGGTGACATGATACTTTACTGCAATTTAAGATTGTTTTAATATATGGACACACATTGAAAAGAGACAGTCTGGAAAGGAAGGAAAATTACAAAATGCCAAGATAGACTGGGGACAGTGCAATGAATAATATTTGATTTAATCTATAATGGAAGTAAATTATAAGAAGAGAAAAAAAACCTTTTAATGGTTGCCTTTTTATCCCCAAAATTACAAACAAGACATTTAAGGTTCTGTAAACTTGGTCCCTAAAAGTCCCTGCTGTTTTTCCAAAAGGTAAAGAGAATTTATAGGGTTCAAGCGTAGTCTACATTTCAATTTCAAATGTAGTCCTTTGTATGTGACTGATGTTTACTGATATGAGTAAAGATGACGTTCTCTAACCCAGTGCTGACTAGAGTACAAAGAGACACGTTAGAACACACTGCAAGTTGCAGGTGTTATGAAATATTCATTGGACACTTCAAGGGTTGTTTTATTTTTTCCTGCATGACAGTGCTTTGCTTGTTGTATCTGATCTTCTCCAGAGCTAGCAAAAAAGGCATTTTCTAAGACTAACTCTGCCTTCTCTAATGTTACTCATTGAAACAACAAAATAATTTTGAGTGTGTTAATTGTTAACTTGTAATATTTAGTAGTGTCACAATTTTTGCACACAGATATATTCTTACATGATTAAGGCACAGTAGATTAGACAGCAGATGTCTGGTAGAATCATATCTTATTACTAATTAATATTAGGCAAGATAAGAGTCATTACACAGCCCCCAAATCCCATCTTCTTCATGCATATCTAACTGTAAAATGTGTATTCAAATCTTTGTGAACTAGCAGCTAAGTTGGAAGATTAAGCTGATAACTCTTTGCTTTTCAGGGCTAAAAAATAGACAACACTTTTTTGCTTTTCCTCCTGAATATCAGCTTTTACATTAGAGAGTTTGAGTGTAATTATTATTTGCTACTCTTTTACTGAAAGATCTGGCAAATCAATACAGCTGTATGAGCCATGATATATATATGCAACTGTTTAAAACCACTGTTTTTCTACTTTCCAAAGACTTCTGTAAATAAGATCATTGGTGAAAAAATCATATGGACTTAAAACTAGCTAAATATCAGTTTCTATTCTGAGTCCAGGAGTTAAAGAACACAGAGAAATAGAGGTGATAATGCAATCTACAGAACTTACAGGCATCCATTGATCTTCTTCATATTTGAACATGGTGTGTTTAAATTTGGGGACACAGTTAGCAGTGGAATTTTTCCAAGTGAGATATAGCTATAAATCAAAATACCTACATGCCTTGTGTTTATATAGAGATTTACAGAAGGTATTTTACATGAGCTTAAATAACATCCTGCCAAAGTGTAATGAACTGAGTTCAATTTTTATTTGCTGAGTATACAGGCTGTTTCAAGATTTGGCTTTTGATATTTCTTATCCTATAACATCCAAACCAATAAAATCACCTAGGTTCATAGGAAAGTTTGCTGTCCACAGTAAATCTTTTGATGGTTTGTGGCTAAGCTTTGAGACCTGGATGCTGACTGCAGCATGAAACCCTAGAGAAGAAGAAGCATCTTAGCACCCCATTGCTGGATCAGATCATCTTTGCTAATCTGGGATGAGTAAAGTTTGTGGTTCACACCATGGATGACCCCACATGCTGCTGGACACATGTGCACAAGAAACTAGAAATAAGAACTTTATTTAATCTCCCCTACTGTTCTCAAAATGCCAATCATCAGTCTAACTGGTCAGTTAATCAGTTAATCAGTTAATCAGTTATCAATCAGTCTAGCAGATCCCCTATATCTTTCCTTCTGGATAAGCCATTAGTTGTCCTGAATTTAACAAAAGAATATCATTGAGGAAGCTAAAAATATTATGAGGTTTGCATGAGAATATTTGAGTCAAAACTATTACCTTGGACTTTCCTAAGGAGTAAAATTAATCCCAGACTAAAAACAAAATTAAAGTAACAGCTAGAGAAAAAGAAAATATACATCAAAATAAATCCTCCAAATCCCAATCCCAAGCATTTGTTGTGTGGACTGATTTAACTTCAGTGTAAAAGAAATGCCCTGTGAAACGCACTAAGGAAATGGTCTGAGCTGAGAAAGAGACAACCTTAAGCTTATAGGGAATAGTTCATTTTTGAGGACACTGCACCAATACACCATATCAGGAAGTGAGAATATGATCCTTTTAGAATAGTCATGATGACCAGGACATTCAGAGTCAGACATACTCTTGCCAGATATACTACCAATGAAAACAATAACAAAACTTCAGAATTTTCAAAATCCATTACAATTAGAATGCCAGAAATATTTCTCCTTTTAAGTAAGTATTTATTAATAAATTAAATTATTGCATGTTTTTCTTCTTAGTAGTTGCCTCTTTCCTTTTTAAGACATGAGTTGTGACTTCATTTGGCAATAGGCAGGCAAAAATTTTTTGACCATTTGACATAAAACTCATGAAAAAGTAACATTTGCAAAAGGGAAGATGAAAAAGGAAAAGCTGATTCTACCAATAATAATGAAGAAAAATCCAGCCAAAAGTCTGAATACTGATCAAAAAAAAATTATTCAGAATCATAACCAAACTTGAATATCTTTAGTATATATTACAGAATCACAGAATCAGGGGTAGGAAGGGACCTCAGGAATCATCTAGTCCAACCTTTCTAGGAAGAGCCAGTCTAGACAAGATGGCCCAGCACCATGTCCAGCTGACTCTTGAAGGTGTCCAACGTGGCCGAGTCAACCACTTCCCTGGGGAGATTATTCCAGTGGTGATTGTCGTCACTGTGAAAATTTTTCCTCTCGTGTCCAATCAGAATCTCCCCAAGAGCTACTTGTGTCCATTCCCCCTTGTCCCCTCCATGTGACTCCTTGTAAAAAGGGAGTCTCCATCTTCTTTGTAGCTACCCCTTAAGTACTGGTACATGGTGATGAGATCCCCTCTGAGCCTCCTTTTCTCAAGGCTGAACAAACCCAGTTCTCCCAGCCTGTCCTCATATGGCAGGCTGCCCAGCCCTGTGATCATCTTGGTGGCCCTTCTCTGGACCCCTTCCAGCCTGTCCACATCCTTTTTGTATAGCGGGGACCAGAACTGTACACAGTACTCCAGGTGTGGCCTGACAAGTGCTGAACAGAGTGGGATAATGACTTCCTTAGCTCTGCTTTTTGATGCAACCCAGCATCCTGTTGGCCTTCTTGGCCGCAGCAGCACACTGTTCACTCATGTTGAGCTTCCTGTCCACCAGAACCCCAGGTCCCTTTCCACAGAGCTGCTCTCCAGCCAGGTGCATCCCAGTCTGTGCTGCACTCCCGGATTATGTTTTCCCAGGTGCATGACCTTACACTTCTTGTTGATCTTCATAAGGTTCTTGTTGGCCCAATCTTTCAGCCTATCCAGATCTTCCTGCAGAGCAGCTCTCCCTTCTGGATTGTCTACTTCCCCGCTCAACTTGATGTCATCCGCAAACTTCATCAAGCTACACTTGATGCCAGTATCCAGATCACTTATAAATATATTGAATAACATTAGGCCCTATATTGATCCCTGGGGGACCCCACTTGTGACAGGTTGCCACTTGGAAAAGGAGCTATTTACCACCACCCTTTGGGTGCGGCCTGTCAGCCAGTTCCCCACTCACTGCACAGACCACTCGTCTAGGCCATAACGCATTAATTTCTCTGGGAGGAGACTATGGGGGACTATATCAAAGGCCTTGGAGGAGTCCAGGTAGACAATGTCCACTGCCCGCCCCATGTCAACCAGGCAAGTCACTTTGTCATAGAAGGCCACCAGGTTTGTCAAGCACGATCTGCCGTTAGTGAAGCCAAGTTGGCTTTTCCCAATCATGTGCTTCATTTGACTTGTGATGGCCCCCAGGATGATTCATTCCATAACTTTCCCAGGGATTCAAGTAAGGCTGATGGGCCTATAATTACCCGGATCCTCCCTCGAGCCGTTCTTGTAGATAGGGGTAACATTTGCCTTCCTCCAGTCCTCTGGGACATCCCCCGTTCTCCATGACTTCTCGAAGATTATGGAGAGTGGCCTTGCGATGATGTCAGCCAGCTCTCTCAACACCCTCTGGTGGATGGCGTCAGGGCCCATTAGTTTGTAGGGGTCAAGCTCCTGTAGTAATTCATGTACTAACTCTTCCTTCACTGATGGTGGGTCGGTGTTTGGATCAACTGGCAATTTCGTTACCAAAGCCTGGGACCCAAAAGTGTTGGTAAAGAAAGAGGTGAAGAAAGTGTTGAGAACCTCTGCCTTTTCAGCATCACTGGTGATTGACTCTCCTTTTCCATTTAACAGTGGGCCTATGTTTTCCTTCTTTTTCTGCTTATGATTGATGTAGCTGAAGAAACCTTTCTTGTTATTTTTCACATCTACAGCCAGTTTCAATTCGAGTTGGGCTTTTGCTTTTCTAACTGCATCTCTGCATGTTCTGGCAATGCCCTTGTAGTTCTGGATGGATAATCCTCCACTTTTCCATCTCTGGTATGCTTCCTTTTTGGATTTGAGTAGACCCAGGAGACCATGGTTGAGCCATGGGGGCCTCTTGCTCCACTTACTTCCCTTTCCTTTGTAGGGGATAAATTGGCTTTGTGCTTCCAAGAAAGAGTTCTTGAAGAACCCCCAGCATTCACTAGCTCCTTTGTCTTCCATGGAAGATTCCCATCAAATCCCCCCCAACTAAGCCCTGAGTGAACTGAAGTTTGCTCTTCTAAAATCCAGAACCCTTGTCTTAGAGCTGACCTTCAGCACACTCAGCAGGATCCCAAACAGTTGTGGTCACTCCAGCCAAAGCTATCGCTAACTGAAATACTACAAAGCAGGTTTTCTCGATTTGTGAATAACAAGTCCAGCAGTGCCTCATTCCTGGTTGGCACATCTAACATTTGTATCAGGAAACAGTCCTCTATACATTCCAGGAACTTGGTAGATGACATGCAAGCTGCCATGTTGTTCTTCCAGGAGATGTCTGGGTAGTTGAAGTCACCCATCAGGACCAGGTTCTGCTGGCCAGAAGCTTGCTTTAGTGCCCCAAGTATCACTTCATCAGCATCGTCATAGTGGTTAGGAGGTCAACAGCAGATGCCCACTATAAGGTCCTGCTTGGAGGTGACACCTTTACTTTAACCCAGAGACATTTGATAGTGCGGTCGCAATCACCGTAGTTGACTTTGACACATTCAAGGTTTTCCTTAATCTAGAGTGCAACTCCTCCACCTCTTCTACCCTGCCTGTCCTTACGAAAGAGCCTGTAACTGTCCATTGCGATCCCCCAGTCATTTGGGCTGTTCCACCATGTTTCAGTTACTCCTATGATGTCATACCCTTCTGAGTGGGCACGGAGCTCCAGTTCCTCCTGTTTGTTACGTAGACTGCGTGCATTTGTATACATACACTTGGGGTGATTGCTTTTCTCTTTCACCTCTTGGAAGACGGCTAAGGAACCTTCATCACCACACTGTTTGGCCTGACTTACTCCCCCGTTGGACGTGCTGGTGTGAGCATTTTCACAACAGATCCCACCCCCCTAAGTCCTTCAGTTTAAAGCCCACCTCACCAAGTTAGTCTGGATTTTGTTTCAAGATTTACTAAATGATTATTCTTTTCAAAATTAGTAATCTGCCTATCTCCAAAGTCTTCATGCTTGTTATAAATTCAACTACTGTTATTCTAAATAAAATATCCTCTTTCTCCCATTATTATTTCAAATACAATAGCTTCCACACACAAAAGAAGTATTGATGTCATTAATAAAAACATTTCTATGTCTTTCAGATTTGCTTCCTTTTCTATTTAAGCTTGTCAGGAGGTGCAGCTAGAATCTGATTATGTGAACACCTGTGATATGCTGACAATGTAATATGTGAAAGGGATGTTTAGGAAATTATAAGATAGAAAGATTTAGGGCTTCATAGTTTTTTTTAAAGAGTTCACTTACATGAGACTTGCCTATGTAGGGAGAAGAATCTAGCTGTGGGAAGCAAATTGAGAGTATGCAGTATTCAAAAAATGTTTAGTTGCATGCAAACAAATTCTTCATTCTCCCTCCAATGAGTATGTGAAAAGGATGGTGTTTGTGTTTGAATGTTTCCACAATCTGGTATGTATGGAAAGAAGAATGTTTTTAACATGTCATTTTGCAAGATTTTACTTGTTTATTCCTGTATTTCCACTCTACTTTTCTTATACTTTCTTATTCAAGTTTGGGTTTTACATGGAACAATCATGGGAATTCTTCCTGTTTGTTCACATTGCATTTCCTGATAGCTTTATCTACTGTCATATGGCTTTGAGAGTCCTCTTCTTTCATACATCCACATAGCTGGATTTTCAGCATGAGTGAAAGGCAACTGAATATAAATAACAATGTCTACCAAGTTTGTAAAACATTTTTTTCTATACTGAAGCATAGCTACTTGTGAACTGAGATGAAGCATTTTCTTATTAAGTCTACTTAAAGAACAGAAAGTGAAGATGGCATTTATTGTCATAATCTGGCTGAGTACATATTACTGACCACTCACCAAAAGGATAGCAAGCACAATTTGTATTTCAAAGCATAGTCAGACACTTTTGCATCCTCAGTGCTTTTTTCTGAGTTTCAGTTTCATTATCCATTGCCCCTTTTAACAGTTGGAATACACAATACTGCTGTCCTGGGCCTATTTTCCAGTTTTCTTACACAGCTTAAATTCACAGTTACCCAGAACCACATGAAGTGGGTGAAGCTCCTCTTCTCTAATTCAGGTTTTCAAAAGACTTATGACTGACAAGAGCAAACTGCCTTTGCAAAGCATTTATAAGTATAATAGTACTTTACTTGACAAATAAAGTACAACATCAGCACTACTAAATGCAGTGTCCATTACTTTCAATTAACTTTTCTTTAGGACTCCCTGGAGATCCCACCCATGTTCAGTCATGAGTTTTCTTTATTCAGTATGACTCTGCATGCAGACAACCCTCCTTCATTTTAAGCTATTGTGCCTCAGTCCCTATTCTTTCACAACCTTTCCTTTTTCTGTCAATCTCAGCAAATGGCAGAGAGACTACAATACCCAGGCAGTACCATTTCAGCTATCCAATTCTCCCTATGGGTCAGATTCTGACACTCGAACTCTCACAAATTAGTTTGGTCAATCATGCTCTTATAGGTAGAATTTTTACCCACAGCTTTTATAAACACAGCTGTTTTAGTACATTTTTGCAGTTCGTCGTCCAGGTTCTGCTAATATTTCATCTTTATTTTTCTGTGTCCTTTCATGTACTGTTGGTAAAATCTACACAGTCATATCCATTTAAAGTTTTCCTGTAAAGATCATTCTCTAAAACCAGCTCTTTGTCCATATCCCTCTCACTGAATCCTCCTCTATTGCCTTTTATCAACCATAAACTGCTTATCTTTACTTTTAAGACATTTCCATTATTCCCAATCTATTCCCCTTCTATCATCTTCACTATTGAGATGTTCAGTCCAACATGCATATCCCACTTGCTTGTAATGAACAATAACAAATCACCAGGACCAGATGGTATTCACCCAAGAGCTTTAAAGGAAATCAAGGATGAAATAGCCAAGCTACTAACTGCAACATGTAATCTCTCATTTAAAACTCTGTTAGTGTCTTAGGAATAGACAGTGGCCAGTGTGATAAAAAATTTTTAGAGAATTTGTAGGGAAGATCTTGGGAACTACACACCAGGAAGCCTGATGTGCATATAGCAATTATACTGAAGAATAATTATAAGCTACATGACAAAATTTGATGTATAGAAGCGTCAATGTGGCTTCTGCACAGGGAAATAACATCTCACTAATCTATTGCAATTTCTTAAAAGAGGCACTGAGCAGGGGGACAAGGTATTCAAAAGACATTTCATAAAATCCCTCATTGATATCTGGCAAAGAAACTAAAGTACTCTTTGAATAAAAGTAAATATTGTCATACATACACCTAACAAAATAAAAAATAGAAAAGAAAAAGTAGGAAGTAGCTTATTAGTGGAATCCCACAGCAGTCTGTATTGCTCAACATATTTGCAAGTGATCTGGAAAAAACAGAAATGGTACTATGCTTTCCAGGCTGGAAGAGGGCAAGGGCTGCTTACTAAAAGCTGGATGAAAGCCTGAGTAACGGGGTAAAATGACAAATGAAACTCAATGCAGATAAACGTAATGTAATATGTACAGGAGAAGAAGTCCAAATCTTATGAAACAGGCTTAGAATTAGATTATTAGTGCTGAGAAGAAAAGTTCTGCATTTATAAAAGCTGATTTTTAAAAATGTTGACTCAATAGTTATTAGTAATTAAAATTGCAACTAGAATGACTAGTCAGTCAGTAAGAAAATGTGCAGAGAAAAAAATGAAAACACCTCTTTATGCCTCTCCATAAATTGCTGTTGTGCTAGTAACTGATTGCTGCCCACAGTTCCAGCTTCCTCAATATTGAAAGAGGTATGGTAGAACTGGAAAAGCAATACAGAAAAGTAACAGAGAGTAAGTTACACACTAAGTGATTTTTATATGAGGACCTTTCAGGTATGGAAGAGGACTGCAAAATCTGGAAAGGCCTGATAGAGAATGTCTCTTCCAGTAGAAGAATGAGACACAATAAATTATATTGGTATGTTGAAAGATAACTCAAAGAGGTACTTCTTCCAGTAGCTAAGCTGTGGAACCATTGTGAGGGTTCAAAATGTGCAGATGTTCAGATAATCATTAAGCAAGTTCAAGAAAGAAAAATTGTTCAAGGCATACCCAGAGAAAATCTCTCTTGGAAAATTCCTTCCCAGAGTCTGGGAGAGTACTTGTGGGAAGTGAATACTGTGCATTTGTTCTGTTCTTATAGGCATCGCTATTAACAAAAAAGACAGGATGGTGGGCTCAGTATGGTCATTGCTGCATTAAGTGTTCAGGAAAGTCCTTTTTCCATCATCCTATTCCTCACCTTGGGGAGGACTTGCCCATGAACACTGATCTTTCCCTGAATCTGTCGTTTTTCCCAAGCCCCACAAAAGAACTTGACAGGCAAACAGACAGTTTATGTGCTGACCTTTGCCAATTATGATGACCTGTGTCTTTGCCTTCTAACTTGTCTGTCTCGTGTTATGCTTAGATTATGAGCCTCTTTGAGTAGCAGCGTTTTCTGATCCGTGCTTGTGCAGCACCAAGTGACACCAGTTTCTGACTAAGGATTCTAAAGGTATGAAAAATGTAATAATTAATGTGATGAAGAATATCAGAAATGGATGTTTGGATGTGTAAAATAGTTTAGTTTGGGATTTGCCGCTGTGTGGGACTTGTGGTTTCAAAACGTGTAAGATTCATTGAACTGGGGGTGAGGGGAAGCTGAGTAGCTCCCTTCATGATAAATACACATTAGCATAACAGAAGTTCCTTAAGGAACTGCTATTATGGAAAAGGCACCAAATCATTCTTCAGTCAAAGGTGTTTATGTATCTTAACTCTTTGACAGTCCTAGATACACTAAGTATAACCAGGAAGAAACTTTAATAAAAAGAATCAAAAATACAATTTTCATTGAATGGTATCCCTGAAATGAAACTGATGTGGTTCCTTTATAATGTTTGCTGTCTTAAGTCCAAAGTCCTCTGAAAATAAGAGTGAGAATGTAGCTTCAGGCAAACTCCAAGCCATTCTTTTAGTGAAACAGAAAGGCTGCTCTTGATATCTCCACTACAAAGCTGTTGTTGTTTACAATGCTGAACTATTATGGTTTGGATAGTGTTCATACACATATTTTGTTGCATTTGTGTGGCACCCTGAAGGGTATCTAATGGAATAAAAGATGCCAAAAAGCCTGGGTCACTTTATTAAACAGAAATTAGGTTATTAAGGTGAAAGGCTTCTTTAACAACAACCAAACATTTATTCAGCTTCCAATTACTCATCTCAGAACTTGGTATATGCATAAGAATAGCAGGGGGAAATGCTGCTCTAGATGTTACTTCTTTCAGATTCTATTAAAACTGTAATAGCTTGCTTCCATTATACATTTTCCTGTATATTTCAATCAACATGTCACTTAGCTGCTGCTCCTGAAGTGCACTTACTATTTTCATTAAAATCAATAAAGCCAAGAAATGACAAGGGTGCAGGTGGATGCAAGCAATTAAACTTCTCCTATATGTATTGTTAACTAGCAGTTGGAAAAAGAAGCTTCATTCAACACCTGTCCCTTTCCTTTTGAATGGCAGCTAACAGAAATCCACTTAGCCAGCTTTTGTCTGCTTATTTTGCTGACAGATGATGTGGAGAAGTAGGCAGTTATAGGGCCAGTAATTCAGAATTAATTTTCCCTTCAAAAGAGTGATGTGGACAACTGAGTGCAGTAATGGTACCTGCTCAGAATTCAGGGGGTAAACAAGATAATTTGAGATGATGGGATAGAAATAAAAGCTCTTTAAAGGTTTGCTCCTCACATGGCTCTCAAAGGCACACTCACGAGCACTTTTTATCCGCCTCAAATGAAAGTCAGAAGAGTTAATCATTGAAGTATTAGCCTGATGTACTTTTGTGTGTAGTAGGATTGAAAAGGAAGCAAATAAAATAAGAGACTGAGGATAGTGTCCCACCCCAGTATTAAAAATAAACAATAGTGAAAGATATCACCTAAGCCACACAGTGACTGTTTATCAATCATGTTCTCAGAACATGCTGCAAATTAGAGGGAGCTGCTGGCTGTACATGGGCTGCATATTTGCAGTGAAGGGAAGTCATCACATCTTCAATCATCCAGCAACATTTTTTTTATCCTGTCACCTGTGCAGCACTAACCAGAGTGGACCTCATTACTGTGAGAAAAATGCAGTGTGGAAAGCACCATTGCCTATAGAGGTGCCAAATGCCATGATTCATTCCCTAAGTGTGTACAGGTTTATGTGGA
The DNA here is from genome assembly GCF_949628215.1 of Phalacrocorax aristotelis. Taxonomy (NCBI): domain Eukaryota; kingdom Metazoa; phylum Chordata; class Aves; order Suliformes; family Phalacrocoracidae; genus Phalacrocorax; species Phalacrocorax aristotelis. Next base: position 40,503,984 of record NC_134311.1, read on the forward strand.
AACTGGAAGCCACAAGACTGCACCTGCTGCTCCAGATATGCTGTTAAAGTTGCCTACACACATACGTGCATGAAGAACCAAGGCAGAATCTAAAAACTTTTGAGCAAATTGAACACAAGGATAGATTAGCCTGGGTATTTCCTCTCTATATAAGTACATATAGAGGCATGAACATTTCAAGAGGACTGTCAAAAAGGGAAACTTCTCAGCAACTTCTGTTCCCACAAAAGGAGCAAAACTTGAGGTCTTTCTTTTTTAAAGACCTTCAGAGCAGTGTAGACAGCTCTCTGTTACTACAGGCACACAAACTTGGAATTGCATATCCCTATTGATCTCTGGCTCTCTAATTCCTGGATGTGGTTCTAGAGGGAGTTAATGGGACTATTCATACAACAGCTGCCAGACTAGGCTGTATTTTGAGTCTGATGACTCATAACCTTTCTTTCATCTCTCTCTGACATTCAGTCCTATTCTGTCACCCAATATCTTTATCACTAGTTGGCTGTTTCCTCTGCACTCCAAAAGCTACAGCATACAAGATTTATGGGGGTATTTAGTACCTAAAAAAGGGGATAGGCTAATCTTCGGTACCCCTCATGATTCAGTCTTGTTCACCTTATATATGAGGGATTTCTGGGACTCAAACTCCTGTACTAAAATGTTAAAGAGCGCAAATCCAGGAACATTCGCAGATGTGGGGACCAGGAAACGTTCATGTCCAAGCTTCTATCTATCACACCTCTCTTCCTGTGCACCCTGAAGCTCAGGTGTGCTTCAAATGGGCAGTCAGGGACACCAAAATCAGCTCCCTGGGATTGCAGCAGGGGTGTACCTCATCACCGCCAAGCTGAGCAACCACTTACTGTAGCTACAATATTAAGTCCATACATATACTCCTCTTACGCGTTGGACACTGTGTTCACAGCCTGTGCTTGATGACGATGCAGTGCTCAGTCTTAGCAGGGTGTCCTTCCCCCAACTCCATCACCACTCTGCTCCATGCCAACTTACAGTACAGGTTGTGCAAACCACTGCTCTCTCTTCCTTTAAATCAAATCACATCAGACAATAAATATGTGCTGAAGTGTTTTCTAATACTTCTTTCTCTAGTTATAGTACTCTCTTTTGTTGTGTCAGATCTTAAACTAGGACCCAGTCCTCCGAAGATTTGTAGACTGTTTTCTGTAAAGCCCCTAAGAAGTTGTCCAGGGAGGTGGGCAAGCATGTCATTTTAAACATGTACCAATATCTGTGTGGGACCAGAGCCTTTGTTTGCAAATCCTTTCTTGTGTAACTTATGTTTTTATTTATTTGAGGAAAACTTCAGTATATTCTGAGATCTATTAAAGTAATAATGCTCTTATAACTAACTCTAACAGAGTTACTACTATCCCCTCTCATGTTTTCCTGGAAAAGAGTAGGCCTTACACATCGGTTAATTGAAATGTATCATATGAATTTGTTCAAAAGGGCACCATACTTATCATATGTGATGGTCTACGCTGTCTCCAGCTACAATGTTCCATGTAATACACAATCATTCATGATTCATATGGGTTTGCTTCAGATTTATATTGACAAGACTGAGATCAGAATCTGGCCCAGTCTATGTATGAGGGTCAGGCTACACGGAGTTGCTATGGTAATGGCTTAGTCCTTTTGAATATCAGGGTAACTACTTCAGATAAATCCTGTATCTCCTGACATCAAATTAAATCTGTTCCTGTCATGTTCCTCACTGACTTGCTGGACTTAAAAGCAGAAATGCTTATTCTGCAAAATAGACATTATTAAATCTGATCTTGGTGTTTTATCTGGTAATGTTCACCTTGTGGCTATGCACAGTTTTGCTGTTCTGTGTTTTTGAAGAGAAGTCTATGTGTATAGATTGTTAGCATGACCCTAAAGTAAATTTGGATCTTATCAGTATCAGAAGTTCATCAGCTATTTTTTTAAGGTACTGCTAACTGATAAGTCCATGATTTCTTTGTTTATCATCACAGCCATGAGGCTGTGTTCCTGAAAGTGGTTAAGTGGACAGAATTGATAAACACTACAATGTGACATCAGACCTTAATTATACCTTTAGAGACAGAAAGAATTAAAAGTGGAAAGTAATTTAATTGGACATATGATCCAACTATAATAAAAATAAAAGTGTATATTTTCACTAGTGTATGACTATGTAAGAGACTGGTTGGTAAAAAAGTAAGAGTGGTAAAAAAATTATGTTTATAAACCTAGGTGGAAGCATGAAGTTATTTGGATATGCAGGATATTTTCACATACTCCATGCTTTATGACTTCTAGACAAATATGGGGTTTCTTAGCATGGAAATCAGCTGGTTTAAAGTGTTCCTACTTCATTCAGGCTTTCAAGATTGAGCTGAGGAGTGGCTTCTCTGCAAAAGTGTTCATACAATTAAATCTAGTACAATATTTAAAGTGAAACTATAAGCACAGCTGTATATTGCCTCCATTTGCTTGCTGTGTGTGGTGTGTGTCTTGTTAGTGCTTGTTTTCCCCAGCTAATTTATTCACTTCATACACTTCCCTGCAGCACTGAGCATTTTTTAGTCAATTTACCCCCATCCCCATAACTCTGTAGCAGTGAGTTCCCAATACAGAGATGTCTATCTGTTCTGAATTTACTTTGAGAACAGGTGTATAATGATACTTTCAATTGCAGATGAAAAAAAAATTGCTGTTACATCCAACAGACATTTGGTTCTTGTTCTTCCAGAGTCTTTTATGACAAACCATTTTTGATATATTTTTCTAGTCCTTTGTTATTATTAATAGTGCCTGCACATTAAGTGACAAATTTTACTCATTTTTACCTTTAATTCTTCTGTTCTCACTATTCTCTGCTCAAGATTCAGGAGATGGTTATTATTTGTCTTCACAACAATAGTTTTCATAAAGGTTTTTGCTAATGACAGATACTTATATTAAGAAACATTTTTTCTTTTTATTTTTTTACCAAAATGTTTGTTCTGTATTTCCCTTTCTCCTCAAAGACATTAGTTTTTAAATTTAAGGTTAAAAAGATTGTCTACATAAAGAATTCGCTTTGGTGCTGATCAGCACAGGGAAGAAACTTTCTTTTAGTTTGAATGATGAAGTGTTCTATTCTGAATAAGACACCATCCAATGTGGATAATGAATATAATTAGAGCTAATTCTCAGGAGTATGACAAATCCTATTAAGCGAAATTAACTTTATGGCTTGCTACTGATACTGGTTGCTAAATATAGCAGTTGTGGAAATCTGATAACTATCTTACTGCAAAGAGACGTTATATATATGTGTATGCCAAAATAGATCAGAACATGCCAGGAAGTGGTATAGGGTGTAAATAAGTTCATAAAAATCACTTATTTCATTATAATGAAATGCAAGCCCAAGGCACTTAGGTGAAAGTTCACTCCACACAGACCCCCAGCGTTGTGATCAAAAATATGCCCAGCTTCCTGAAGAGGTAGTCCTATTATTTATATTCATAAAGGTTTGTTTAATCAGAGTTATTATTTCAAATGCACAGGAAATACCCACTGAATAGACCACTAATCTTCTTTCTCCTGGTAATACTAATAACTTCTCCTACTGCAGTTTATTCAGCATTCAAGTGATAGAAGACAACATTCACATTTTCCAGTTTGCCAGTGGCTCATGACAATGGAGTGGTAGGATCATTGTAATTGCCAGCAACATTATTTGTGAACACACACCAAACAGCTGAGAGATAAGAAATGTCATGTCTGTGCAAAAGGATGTCATGTAAATAACAAAGTCAAGGAGTGTATGATTTTCTAAACACTATAGCAGCAGTTATATTATCAGCAATCTGCTTCTACAGTTCTCAGTACCTTACTGAATTTCAAGTGCATCTTGTGAGTTTCCTGAAAATAGGATATTGGTTTTCCAGCTTACGTGGATAAGCATGGATGTTTTTGCTAGTTGCTTTTCTACACAGCTTCCCATTTACTCATATGATATTTATTTGTGTAGGAAATGGTAGTGTCAGACTACCTGACAAGGGGAAATGACAACAAAGAGTGACTTGAGAGGTTCGGGTTGAGCATCAGGAGAAAAACATTTCACTTAGGATCACAGAATCATAGAATCACTAAGGTTTGAAAAGACCTCTAAGATCATCAAGTCCAACCATCGGCTTGGAGGGTAGCAGAGCACACAAACAGTCCATCTGCAGAGGCTAGGAAATCTCAGAGTTCTTCCACATTCAGTAGACAACACCATGACTGTCCTGGTCTAGTACTGGTGACAATCCTGCAGTAGTTTGGTATGAAGACCCTGTAGGTCTTTTACAACCAACATTTCTGTGATTCTGGGAGAACTATATCATGAAGAAAAGTATACAATGATTTTAGCATTACAGTTTATCAGTATTTTCCTTTTCACCTTTAAAATAACTAATCTGAAGGAATAGCTAAATACTAAAAAAAGACAAATGGCTACTATTACCTATAATTCCCTTTAATGTGTAAAGGATAAGAAATGTTTGCCAGCCTGTAGGACTGAGGGATGTGAGCAAGCTAAAAGGAAGAAGCCTAAGTAGAAAGCAGCTGCAGCTACAGGAAAACACATTTTTTAAAAGGGATAATAAAACATATATAGACTAGAGTTTCTGGTTTATAGGTAAAACCATTGCTCTGTTTGGTTAAAATACTGATCTCTAGTGGGCAATAATACTACTTAATGGTCCCTTTCTCAACCCAGAGCACAATTACTTCTTTCCCACTGTAAACCTCAACAAGAGGAATATGTGCATATATATTCCTATTTATAGATCAGAATTAATTTGCAAGACTACAACAAATCACGCAGCTATGGAAAATAAGATATAAACAAATAAATGGATATATATAACATAGATATACAATATTGCCATTGATATTTTTCCTGAAAGAAGAAAATCATACTATAACATGCTTTTTTCTTCATGCCCAAAACACAAGGAAAATGCAAAAAACCACTTCAGTTGTCTGTCCAGACACCATTCCCTTGCACTTGTAAAAAAAAATGCACTATACTAGCAACATTACAAAATTATTTTGTCATCCAAACGCATCTGGAAAGGTTGACAGGAGACTTTCTGAAAGTCATCTTTAATGTTTTAAAGTGCTTTAGCAGCTGTCTTCTTCACCTTTATTTTGCAGCACTCACATTCCCTCCCATCAGCCTGTTTTCTCATTTACTGAATAAAGCAGGAGTGATCATATGTGTATCATTTCAGACATGTCTGGGGCATCTGGCTTTAAAAGCCCTGTCCATTGGTCTGTTTTTCTCACCACGATCAATGCCTTTCTCTGCTTTAAGTTCTGAGGAGTTTTAACATGTCACATGTGTAGGATCATGAAACTCCTATTTTTTTCATTTTCTAGAAATCTGCAAAGAGAGTAAATCACACATCCATGCTTTGGGTTGAGGAGATGATCGGAGAAAGTGACATTCGTATCAGTTTGTGCACAAAATGTCAATGCATCAAGGACAGATGGAAAAAAAGAAAAAAGACAAACCCACAATAAGTAATGTTTCATCTAAGTAAGATGACGGTCTTCATAACTAAAAAGCAAGGTAGTGCTGAACATTTATTAGAACTCTTTATGTATACTCAGCCTGCGCAAGTGGGTGTGGAAGAAGTTAGGCCTAAAAAACAACCCACCCACTCTCTAAAAGGTCTAGCAAAGTAGCAGAGATAATAGCTCTTCCAGCCAAATCCCACTTGCAACTCAGCCACGACACAATAGTGTTTATTGGAAATGGTATTTCATCTTTACATTGCCTCACACTTTACACTCCTCATACATTTATATTTCCAGTATTTCATAAAAACAGCCAAGCCATCAAAAGTCATTGTGGAACCTGTCTTTAAATCCATGTCATCTGTAGAGTGGATGGTTCCGAATGTGTTCCTCAAGTGATTCGAGAGGTTTCTCTCTCCCGCAACAGAGCTCACACTCACTGTGGATTTTCTCAAGCATCCCAGGACAACTCCTTCCCTACCCCATACGAATTTAAAATGACAGGTTAATCCATCCTGCACAACCCTGACCTGCCAAGGCTCACCACTCACCCTGACTTTAATCTGCAGTGAAGGTACTTTGAGCTTCTCTCAGGATAAGGTCCTTGCTTCGTAACACCAATGCCTTTCCCCAAACAAAACAGGTTACCAAAATAAAAACTTCATGTGGTTTTGATGCTAAATTAGCAAGGTTTTTCTCCCTATCATGCTGAACTACAAATAAATTTTCCAGCAAAATGCTTTCCAGAGTTTGCTTAATTCCATTAGACAGTGTGAAACAATGCATTCTAGCTGTACAGAACGGTAAACAGAATGGAAAGTGTTTCTAAGCATGCTGTGGATGGGGTAGGAAAATCAATAGTTTGTGAGGAAAAGCTTCCAGCAATATAGATTGTTTGAACTACTTACCATTATGTCAAATTCACTTTACCATCAGCAAACAGACACACCATAAGATGAATATTGAGAGAAGCACTATTTCTACTGTTTGCATTTAAAAGCCTAAAGTTGTATAGATTTTTATAATCAACTAAGTCTTTATAATTCAATCGTAAGGCTTTTATTTAACCCTTAAACAGTTGAAGGATCAAGTATTCTTTTTCAATTTAATCAGGCAGAAGCCCAGTAAAATTTTCTTTCCTTCATTCACTCCACTATTTATTATTTATAATTTTTCAAACACCCTCCTCTGTAGCAATCATTTTAGTGTTGTGACCTGAAAGAACCTGAACAAAGAGTGCAATCTGAAAGCAAATTAATATTCCCCACCTTGAAAAGAACCCACTATCTGGTTGCTGCTTTCCTTGAAGAAAATACAACTTCCTCTTAAAAAGATAAATTCAACATGTACTTAACAGTTAAACATGCACATAGTGTTGAACAGAGATGGAATTGAGCATCCATTTTAAGTACTCTGTTGCAATAAAACCTTGAAATAAGCATGTAATTTATTTCCATTTGAAAGACCGGTGACATGGTTTCAAGTCAACTGGTTGTCGTGGTTTAGCCCCAGTCAGCAACCAAGCACCACACAGCCACTCGCTCACTCCCCCCTGGTGGGACAGGGGAGAGAATCAGAAGAGTAAAAGTGAAGTGACTCATGGTTTGAGATAAAGACAGTTTAATAGGTAAAGAAAAACTGCGTGCAGAAGCAAAGCAAAACAAGGAATTCATTCACTACTTCCCATGGGCAGGCAGGGGTTCAGCCGTCTCCAGGAAAGCAGGGCTTCATCACGCCTAACAGTTATTTGGGAAGACAACTGCCATCACTCCCAATGTCGCCCCTTCCATCTTCTTCCCCCATCTTTATATACTGAGCATGACGTCATATGGTATGGAATATCCCATTGGTCAGTTTGGGTCAGCTGTCCTGGCTGTGTCCCCTCCCAGCTTCTTGTGCACCCGGCAGAGCACGGGGAGCTGAAAAAGTCCTTGACCAGTGTAAGCGCTACTTAGCAACAGCTAAAACCCCTCCAAATTATCACCACTGTTTCCAGCACAAATCCAAAACAAAGCCCCATACTAGCTACTATGAAGAAATTTAACTCTATTCCAGCTGAAACCAGGACACTGGTCTACTAAAACTATGATCGGATTCTTCAGATAAGGTTCACAGCTGGCCTGCATTTGCACAGAACTGAGGAGTCCATTGTGTATTATGATTCATACAAGCTTGCATAAAGTGGTTATTATAATTACTCAGCCTGACGACCAAGACTCTAGTTTAATTTATAGTGGTCATCCAAGACATTGCTTATTGCCTACTTTGAGTAGAAGATAGAAAATATGAGATACAGAAGGATAAACAAAATTGAAGTTATTGGAATTTAAATGAAAAAGGAATGGACCTGCATTTAAAACAATAGACTTACCTACCAGGATATCTTCAAACTTTTCTTAGGTTTCTTTTCTAAGTCTCCTAGTAAGACCCCAAATTTGCCCACAAACTGAGGGAAAAGAAGCCCTTTACTGCCTTGAGGGATCTTGGTTCTGCACTGTTAATATTTCAGCCAAAACACCTCAACTAGCTGATAGGCAGACCCAGACAGATCACTTTCCCCAGGTACTTAGGATTTTAGACACCCAACCTGGTGCCTCTTGCACTCTTGAAATAAAGTAACTACCTATTCAAGTAAGATTGATAGCAATTTTGGTGAGCCTTTCTGATATCGGGTAAATCTTTGACACCTCCAGATACAAAGCTTTCATTTCTTGCCTCCTGCTTATGGCGCTCAAAGTTTTATCAAGGAAACCAACTTCTGCAGTGTACATGGTGATATAGGTAAAAGCCACTTTTCATTAAGTCTTATTAGTAGATGGTCACTGGATTCATGAGTGTGGAATTCAAGGCTGTCACAGAGCCAGTTTCAATAAACGGGGAAAGGAGGAAAGGAACGTTATATTAGGTCAAAGGGTTGGGAGGTGGAGATATTAAGAGTGAAGAATGTGCATTGCTTCCCGAAGTCCTGTCAGAGGTTGTTTACAGGACAGAACTGAGGACATGAATGTGAACCACAGAATAAGAGCACCATCGTGTCTAATACATTATAAATACACTTTAGTGACTGCAATGTTGACATAAGCAATATCTTAGCAAAACAGCAAAGGAACACTAGTTCAGATAGCAATTCATTTGCTTACACTTCTTTGTATTATGAAGCTGATGTGTACTTCACTCACACATGCAAGCTCAACAGAACTCCCTTATAAATTCATATCTTCAGGCCACCTACAAAGCCAGGATCTGGTTGCCAGTGAATGCTTTTTAACAGTCTCTGCTAGACTTGGACATTATTTTTAGTTCTTTTTTTAAACCTATTTTTAGAAAAGCCAAGTTTTGAATGCTCCAAGATTAAAATAAAACAGAACAGGCTTTTAAAACTTCTGGATTATTTTTGTTTAAACTGGCTTCATCCCAAGGTAAGGCAGCTTCTAACAGTCTGCTAGCAAGATGCACAGCACTAGTCATGTAGCATCTGATTCACTGAAAGCTGCTGCAGGTTTTAATAACAGATCTGATTTTCTCAAGAAGAAATAATCCAAATAAACAAACCCAAACAACAACAAAAAACCCCAAAGCAAAAGTGAACATGGCAACATTTCAGTAACTAATACAGTTAGCATTCTAAGTATCCTTCAGCTTAGTTTAAGTCTACATTTTACCACAAAAATCTAATGACGTTATCATTTAATTAAAAAATGTAACTTGCCATTTTACACTACAGCTGAGCACCTTCCAGGAAAGTGTTAAATGCCATAACTTATATTCTCATCTTGTTCTATTTTAGTGTGATTGTACTCAATTTTGTTAAACATATTTACACTGCCATATGTTTACGCTAGTGAAGATTAGGAGGAGGAGGTATACTCTGCTCTAGAAAAAAAATGTTATGATTGTCATTCATTTTTCTGGAGGCTTAAAACTCAAACTGGACCTCCAGGCTGCTCCAGCTGCAATGAGGTGATGGAGATGGAGAGTTCTGCTGTGTTTAGGAAGCAAAACTCTGGACCACCATCACTGTCCCAGACTTAGCAACAAGATTTTCTTTTCATCCTCAAGCTTGCTGCAACAAGCAATTAATTTGTCCAAGAAGAGATCCTTCTTGATGGGATGAGTATGTATGTTAAAACTCTTGCAGCTGTTATTCACCTGAGCACGTGACTCCTGAGAAGTTCCCTTGATGTTGAATAGGAATGGAAAAAAAGAATTTATGTTTTTTAGATCCCTTAAGCTAATAGTGTGATAGCAGGAGTTTTGCTTGTTCTGTAAAATCACTTGCTTTATAATAAAATTCTGGGCTGCTCAGAGGTTTGTCCTATGTTGTCAATAGTTGAGCTGAAGTAGCATGGAGAACACTAGCATCATTCTAACAGAAAGCTTTCTAGGCTAGGATAGCTTTTTTGCATGGACACTGATATTTATTCCAGAGCAGTCTCCATATCACTGTGTGGGAAATCACATTCGTCCTGTCCATAGTGAATGTGCTACATCTCACTCTGCCATTGCCTGCCACCAAACCTTATCCATGAGCATCCTGGAACACAAGGATGTTCAGAAGACAAAACCTGATGTCAGAATATGTTCACCGCTCTAGCAAGGTTGCTTTCCTTGCCACTGAGGGTAAAAGCTGTTTTCTCAGCCATAAACTCAGAAAGAAGTTGCTCCCCACAATGTATAGTTGATGTTAGATTCTGAAATTACTGTAACACACTTCATAAGAGATATGTTAGTTTTATTCCACATAAAAACAACTGGAAGAAACCGATTTTGCCTACAATAATCTTACTGTATATTTTAAGATTCTTTGGTTTACATTAAATTAAGTGAATTATGCTAAGAAATATCAGTGCTGTTTCTGTGTGCTGTTTTCCTTCCCAGTGCTCAACTATGAAGCATGTGAAGCTCTGCCCTGTGTGCTTGGTGGGATGCTGAGTGTGTAGATCCACTGAAGCTGTCTAGATTAGCAACGGCACACCAGTAAAAGCAGCATCACTAGTGTTTGCAAATCCCAGATAAAATAGTGGAAGTTCAAAGTGTGCCTTCAAAAATTCTATGGGTACCAGAGTGGCACCGAAAGCTCATTAACATTCACATCATTCCCAGCCTCATTATCTCACCCAGATGTTTCAATGACTGTCCCTTTAAAGAATTCCTGTCTAAATTTTATTTACATTTGTTCAGCAATATTGATGCTTAATGAATAAATGCAGTATGCTGTCAGTACTGGAGACTAATTACATCTATGTATGAGCCTAAGAACCTGATTGAAAAATCTGCAGTAACTAAACCGGGTTTAAATAAACACTTTAGTGTAGTGCTTTAATTACACTTTAGTTTGTAATGTAATTTTTGGCTGTTTAAACTATGATTTAGTCTGAGCTAATTACAAATGATTTTCTACTCGGTAATTAATAATAACAAAATTGTAATTAGACAGCTGCTCTGGATCGGGGTGGCAGTTTGTGTTAGCTGACTCATGATAGACTGGCAGATAGACAAGAGCCACATTTGGGGACTGGGACATACTGCACCTTTCTGTGCTGTTATTTCAGTCGAGGGAGCTGTTATGGTTGGGAATACTCCAAAATGATCCATATTTTTGAGCACTAAAGTTTGATATTTGCATTGGGAACTTCCTGTGCTTCTGCCACTTCTGAAGGTGGGTCATTCAACTTGTGGCTGATAGAGATGGTGCAGGTTCCTTTCTCTTGCTTAACAGTAAAAATGCCAACTTCAGGCTTTTCTGCATGTTACATGACTGCATCACTACAAAGTACCCTAACTCTTGGCAAGAAGGCCAGAAGCTTTTTATCCATCACCCACTTGAAAGCTACACACACTGTAATAAAGCAAATGTGAGCTAGGGATGATACTTCCTATTTCAGCATCTCAGTAAATGCTCCATGCTCCACAAGTGTTTGGTGACAAAACACCCTTTCTGATACCAATATCCTCCTGACTGCAAATACTGCAGACACAGTGAATGGGATCAGTCATCTAACATTACAAAAACCACTGCTGTACTTCTGCTGGCTTGCAAGATCCTTCCTCATTATTTATATTCAGCAGGCCAAGATAAACAGTGACTCTTCAGACCTATAATCAGACAACCATCTCAACTGTCCTGTAATCACCGGGGATTGATTCCTGGAGCCTAAACAGATGCCTGAAAAAGAGCAAGCCTACACTGCTACCTCCATCTCCATTTGGGGTTCCAGAGTTGTGAATTTCTGGAATTGGTTCTGTTTATTGCTCAGGTTGTGTTGCAGATGTTTTCCATTTTGAAAATGCAGTAACATTTCCCCAATTTTGATTAAAAAATTTAAAAGGTTTTAACTTTAAAAGTAAAGGTTGGCTTTGGGATACACTTTGTGTCCTCTTATTCAAAGTAAGTTGTAAAGTGTATATTTGCCCAAAGTTGTAGGAAAAATATAAAACCAATCACTCAGTGGGGGCTCTTCAGAAAGTTATTTCTGTTAACTGCTGAGTTTTAAAACTCCTTTGAACAGATCACAAATCATGTTTATGCCACCTAATGAAAAATAATAATTGAATACTGAATGATACACTGAAAAACACCCTTCACATGCCGTAGGATCAGAATCTGCCATAAGCTATGATGTTGTCAGCCTGTAGAATGTATAGCTGAAGTAAGACTCAGAAAGCATTTTTTCTATATATGTTTAAATACACACAGAGTTGTACCACTGGAGGATCTTAAATATATACCGCTACCACCTCATTACTTACAGTAATCTCATGTCCAAATATATATGTGTTACTAGCAAATTTGATACATCTCTAATTGAAAAATCCACTTAAAGATTAACAAATCACCAGGAACGTTTGCACTAAAATGTAACTATAAATCAGTCATATAAATAGGAACCTTAATACCACTTCCAGACTATAATTATGTAAGTAGTTTGAACAACATACTGTAGGTGATATTTTATTTAAAATACTTATTTCGAAGTGTGTTGCCTTCTAACAGAGCATAATCACCGATTTTACAATGTCTCCTACAAACCATTTACATGGGAAAAGATGAATGATTTTGTCTAAGTCTAAAACCTAAATCCCCAGACTGTCCTAACTTAGCCCAGAATCATAAAATTGCAAAACAGAATAACATGACAACTCTTTGGACAGACACAAAAATGTAGGAAATAGTGCCTGCCTGAACACTGTCTCTTTCGTCATCTACAGAGAGCAAGATAAATCAATCTGAAAATAGATGTGTTTAATTAAAATTCATCTGTGTATCCCTTTTCTATCTGTTTTGGAACACTCTGTTAAAATTGCTCTTGATCTTGTTCTGGTAAGATTTTGTGAAATACTGTGTAGGCTCATATTTCAGTCTTTCAGGTTTCTGATATATTTCCTTTTGCAAATTTAAACTAAGATTTCTAAATTTAAATAACAGCTCTTTCTCTGTTGTCTCCTCTTTCTATGTTTTCAGTGAAACTTGATAAATTAAAAAGCGAAGCTTTGGGGTTTTCTTAGCTTCCTAAACTGTTGTTAGCATCAAAAGTATGCCTTAGAAAAAAATCAATAGTGCAGTTATATACACTCGCTTAGTGGATTAAAAAAGAGCCCTATTTTTAAATTAAATACCATTTTTCGTGGGACATTTACTGCCAACTACTGCATCTAAGCTAGCTGGCATCATTCCGTAAGCTGTTAATGAATGGATCTTTGTCTGGTCCTCTAGGCAAATGTAACATGGACCCTGGAGATTTTCAGAGTGCTAAATTTCATACCCACTCATCTTAGTAACAATATTTTACTCCTGATTTTGACGCACTTGGTTTGATTACAACATTAAGGTTTCAATTCTCATATCCATTGTATAATGGAATAGAACAACATGAGCAAGTAGTAAGATATTAAATTATTAATTTTAAAGTCTTCCAAAAGCTATTTTAAATTTTTCTTTGTGGTATTTTAATGTATAAGCAGGGCATAAACTTTAATTTGAAGAAAGCCAAAGTGTAATGGAGGCATAAGTTAAAACCATATAGCTCCTTTGCATATGCTCTTATTTTTAATCAGTTTTTCCAAACTAAGAAGAAATCCAGACAGATGTCTTACAGCTCTGCAATAGAAAAAAGAGACTAATCACAGCATATCATTACCAAAGCAAAACTACCTAAGTTAAGATGTAAAACTTTTTAGCTTCTTGCTAGATTGAGTCTTGAATTTAAGGCTGCAAGTTCTTTACTAGCTTTTTTGTTTTGTTTTGGGGTTTAGGGGCTCTTTTTGTCAGCTGCGTTTAGGGTATCCTGGAAATAACATTGAAGTCTTTATTTGTCTCCACAGTTTCTGATCTAAGAGCTGGATTGATCTGCAATACTCCCTGCCTCAGTACTTTACTCTATTGGTTGTGTGGTTTAATGAGTTGCACAGTGCTAAATGTGTAAAGTAAATTATGTTATAGATGACATAGGTGACAAAAGGAAGGCTAGGGAAATTGTGGACATTATGCAACAAGTTGGAGGAGCTGGTTACACAGGACATGGAAAAGGCTGAAGGACTGAATGCCTTCTTTGCCTCAAACTTTATTAGCAAGATCAACATTCAGGAATCCAAGGTCCCAGAGACCAGCAGGAAAGGCTGGACAGAGGAAGATGTACCTTTGGTTGAAGAGGATCAGGCAAATTGGACATATGCAAATCCATGGGCCGTGGTAGGATGCACCCACAAGTACTGAGGGATTAGGCTGATGTCATTGTGAGGCCACCCTCAATAATCTTTGATCAATCATGGCAACTACGAGAAGAGCCCAAGAACTGGACAAATGTCACTCCTGGTGAATAAATACTCTTTGAAGTCAGATGTTAAGGTACAGAATTGCCTGGATCATTTAAACAGAAGATTGCACCCTAAATCATCCAGAGTAAGGTGGCTGACCCAGCGCATTTGTCACTGGCCATAGAACAGGTGTTATAAATGTTATGGGACAGTATCAAATATCTTAAGCAATCACCGTCACAGAAAATTCTTGTTAAAAAAAGACTAAGAATGACATCATTAATTCATGACTCCTTTTTTAGGATTCAGTTCATCATCAGTCTTCGATACTTGTATACTTCAAGCGCATATACATCCCACTGAAGTCAACAGATATGTTTAAAAGCACAAGGTCAGAGGGATACTTTACTCCTTGTTGAACAAGACCTGGTCTTTAGGCCAGCTTCTCAGAAGCAGTCCCCAGCATTGAATCTTGACTGCTGCTTCTGTGTTTACCAGTGCTTAGAGAAACAGCCTATTTTTGTGGCTGAAACACCTAAACTTGATAATAAAATTACCAAATTATCGAGTAACTCAGGAGTTTAACAGGATCAGAATGGGGGTTTAAAGAACGGTCTCACTATGGCTTTTATAGAATTGGAGAAAACAATGGCAGACTTTCCAACCAGCCTGGTAATGACCAAAAAACATTAAGTGTGATAAGAGATCCTTGTGTTAGGAAACAACCAGTTATAAACGATCAGAATTACCAGTACCTCACTTCATATGGCGATGCAACAATGGTCTAGAACTCATATTTACAACGACAGAACAGATTTCCTGGAAAGTAACAATTTGCTATTTTTTTAAAAATATACAAAGTACTGCCTGCTTTTTGGAAAAATAAAAGGGGATGTATGTGTCTTTGGAGATGCCTATAGAGTACCATCAATATAATACAGCAGCATGATTCCAGAGTTGATAAACAAGGAAGGAGAAAATAAAGCAGCCT
The DNA here is from genome assembly GCF_949628215.1 of Phalacrocorax aristotelis. Lineage (NCBI taxonomy): Eukaryota > Metazoa > Chordata > Aves > Suliformes > Phalacrocoracidae > Phalacrocorax > Phalacrocorax aristotelis. Next base: position 40,519,276 of record NC_134311.1, read on the forward strand.
TCAGGAGAAGGAAAGAGAACTTTGCACAGCAACTGCCTTTGTGAGGAATCACAGCAAGAAGTCTAATATTTTGCTGGTTTTTTTTTTTCAATATGTGAAGAAATAATCTGATATGGTTAGGCTGGGAAAATATAACTTTTCACAGATAACACAAGGAACTGCACTCACTCCTCGTATTCTGATATGATTCTCCTTTGTCTTTTAATACAGAGCACATATTACTTGCAAGTGTATTGGGTTTGCATGGCAAGGTTTCTGTATTGAGGATTTACAGAGGTGGCTTCTGTGAGAAGATGCCAGAAGCTTTCCCCATGTCCAAAAGAGCTAATGACAGCTGGCTCTGAGATGGACCCACCACTGGCCTGCTGCTGACAAAGGCTGAGCCAGTCAGTGACTGTGGCAGTGCCTCTGGGATAACATATTCAAGAAAGGGGAAAAAAAGAACTGCTCAAAAGCAGCTGGAGAGAGAGGATGGAGAATATGTGAGAGAAACAGCCTTGCAGACACCAAGATCAGTGAAGAAGGAAGGGAGGAGGTGCTCCAGCAACCAGAGCAGAGATTCCCCTGCAACCTGTGGTGAAGACCATGGTGAGGCAGGCTGTCCCCGTGCAGCCCATGAAGGTCCACAGTGGGGCAGATATCCACCTGCAGCCCATGGAGGACCCCACGCTGGAGGAGGTAGATATGCCTGAAGGACAGTGTGGTCCTATGGAGCGCCTGTGCTGGAGCAGGTTCCTGGCAGGGCATGTGGGCCCATGGACAGAGGAGGCCATGAGGGAGCACATCTGCTGGCAGGACTTAGAATCATAAAATCATACCATCATTAAGGTTGGAAAAGACCTCTAGGATCATCAAGTCCAACCATCAACCCAGCACCACCATGCCTGCTAAACCATGTCCCAAACTGCCACGTCTATGCCTTTTTTGAACACCTCCAGGAAGAGTAATTCCACTGCCTCCCTGGGCAGCCTGTTCCAGTGCTTGATCACTCTTTTAGTAAAGACATTTTTCCTAATATCCAGCCTAAACCTCTCCTGATGCAACTTGCAGACATTTCCTCTAGTCCTATCACTTGTTACTTGGAAAAGACCAACACCCACCTCTCCACAATGTCCTTTCAGGCAGTTGCAGAGAGAGACAAGGTCTCCCCTCAGCCTCCTCTTCTCCGCACTGAACCCCAGCTCCCTCAGCTGCTCCTCATAAGACCTGCTCTCCAGACCCTTCATCAGCTTCGTTGCCCTATTCTGGACACACTCCAGCAACTCAATATCCCTCTTGTAGTGAGGAGCCCAAAACTGAACACAGTGAGATGTGGCCTCACCAGTGCCGAGTACGTGGGCACAATCATTTCCCTCGTCCTGCTGGCCACACTATTCCTGATTACAAGCCAGGATGCTGTTGACCTTCTTGGCCACCTGGGCTCACTGCTGGCTCATGTTCAGCCAGCTGTTGACCAACACTCCCAGGTCCTTCTCCGCTGACCAGCTTTCCATCCACTCTTCCCCAAGCCTGTAGCGTTTCATGGGGTTGTTGTGACCCAAGTGCAGGACCCGGCGCTTGGCCTTGTTGAACCTCATACAATTGGCATTGGCCCATCAATCCAGCCTGTCCAGATCCCTCTGTGGAGCCTTCCTACCCTTGTGACTTGTGACCCTGTTGGGGGACCAATACTGGGGCAGTCTGTTCCTGAAGGACTGCACTCTATGGAAAGGACCCATGCTGGAGCAGTTCATAAAGAACTATAGCCGTGGGAAGGAGAAGGACCCACATTGGAGAAGTTTGTGGAGCCCCGTCGCTTGTGGGAAGGACCCTGTGCTGGAGCCAGGGAAGAATGTGAAGAGGAAGGAAAGGCAGAGACAACGTGTCATGAACCTACCACAACCCCCTTTGCCCATCCCCCTGCACTACTTGGGGGGAGAAGTAGAGAACTAGGAAGTAAAACTGAGCTCAGGAAGACGGGAGGGTGGGGGAAGGTGTCTTAAGATTTAGTTTTTATTTCTCGTTACCCTACATCAATTTGTTTGACAATAAATTAAATTAATTTCCCTGAGAGGAGTCTGTTTTGCCCATGACGGTAATTGGTGAGTGATCTCCCTGTCCTTATCTTGACTCACAAGCCTGTTGTCATATTTTTGTCCCCCTGTCCAACTGAGGAGGGGAGCGATAGAATGGTTTTGGTGGGCACCTGGTGTCCAGCTGGGGTCAATCCACCACAGCAAGTATTGTTATTGATCTTCCACTTCTATTGGTTCTTTGCACAGATCATTATTTATTTATACGGATCCAGGCTCATTGGACAAAATGTAGACTACATATTTTAGATTTCCAGAATTTGCTTTCTCATTGGAGAAATGGATTTGATTTAGAAGTAGCAGGTAGTGGCTATAGCTGTAATTCCTCTGCCACCTAAGTGCACTTTTCACCTCACTCTGACTGTTCCTTCTGTTCTTTTGTTCCCCGTGCTTTTGGTAATGAATAACTTTAGAATGGACAGGGAGCTTTCTTGCATCTGCTGCAGAAATTATCAGGTGAGGTTTGATAGTTTATGTGAGAAAGGAGGCCAGATTAAAAGACTGTAGTGACCCCACCCGAAGTTAGAAAGTGTGACTCATACTAAAAAACTTGAATGGGAATGCAAGGGAAAGAGAAAAAAATGCTGGGTCAATGTTAAAGAATAGATGCTGAATATCCTGTTGCAAGCCTTCTCTACTACAAGGTACTGTCAAATTTCTGCTCCTGCAGACAATGGCTTTTCTACCAACGGGCGGTCCAAACAGCTGTATCTGCCTTTCTTCCTTTATATTTCAAAGCAAGATTGCTTTGAAAAAGTTGCTGTTTGTAGCAAAGGCTATCCTGACTCTTTGTGTAGGGAAGACTTTTTCTCTTTTATACTTTATACTTTTATACTTTGATTATGTCTCAGACATATCAGGAGTACATGAGAGGGATGGATGGTTAACACTTCATTTCTAAGTGTTCAGAAAATTATTTAAGTGATACTAGAGTAACAAAAGTCTCCCTGTCAGTCAGTGGTCAGGGGCTGAGGAAGAACGACAAGAAAATTACAGGTCCAAGCAGAAAAACAGGTAATGGTGCAATAAAATACAGTTCTATGATATCATCTTCAGTTTCTTCCCTCTCTTCTTGATAATAAATAATAACAAAAACACCTCAATAAATTCTCAGCTAAAAATGAATTAGAGCTAGTGTAGAATTTTCCAGTCAAACCCAAAGTTTAGTAAACTCCTTGTCCTTTCAAAGAACGTACCTCAGATTACACAGTACTTCTTAGGCTGAGAGGAAGAATTCCACAAGGTCACTCATGACTAGATCAAGGAAGACAGACAGTACTAAGTATCAAGTTATCAAATTTATTTTGATATACATGGCTTGTGTCTACTTTAGTACCTTAATACTACACTAAATGTTTGTGTCACATTTAGTACTTTATTTCAGAGGAAAAATGTTATTCTGAAGTAAATCCTTATATGCAACTAGGGACTGCACATTGGGTCAATTTTACGTATGTGAAAAAGCTTCCATTTGGAGGATGCTAACCTGAACCTGTGCTCCAGGCATTCACTAAATGCACCCAGCCTCCATAGGGGTCCAGGGCTGTAACTGAGCTTTACACAGCCTCAAACCATATCCCTGATAGCAAGGTCTGGTCCAGCCGACAGAACTAAATAAGTTTCAGACTAAGACCTCCAACCAGCACACAGTACAGGTGCACCAGCTGCTCCAGTGTCCTGATCAGATAACTGCTCATGTGGGAAGGCAGGTCTCTAAATCCAACTTCCTGCCCAACCAGACTCAGCAATGAAATCAGACCAGGCTTTTCAGGGCTTTGCCCTGCCCAAGTCAAGACCTGAAATCCTCCAAAGACAGAGACTTCTTAGTTTTTCTGGGCAACCTATTCCAGTTTTGATTCTTTCCTATTGCACCAGATTACTTCTTCATGTAAACATAGCCACGGGAACAGACAGGCATTAGAACTGTTCACGGTTTGCAAAATCTTGTATTGCAGGGCCCTTTTCCCATTACTTTTATCCTTCCTGTAAAACAGCGATGGATACTGCTTTTCTGCAAGTCAAGCGATGTGTGGGTGTAATGGTGTTTGTGTTTCACCTTCTTTAAGGTACAGCATTGCAGAGGATTTATATAGCCCAATTCTGCATCTAATGATGGTTAATTTTCTCTGCACACCTTTGAATAATTACATCCATAATGCCACTACACAAGTGGTCATTGCTATCATTGGAGGTTAAGGTCAGGCAAACATTTGTCAAAAATGCTATATGTTTAGTGTACCTGATTCAAGTGAAGGAATGGTCTAACGTTTTCATTGGTTTTCTCCAATCTTTATTCTGAGTCTGTGATGTATCACTTCAACTCAGAGTTGTCCTGATCCAACCAGGGTTTCACTGGAACTATAGCATGAAGAATAAAGATGCATCCTATGTTTTGCAGCATGCAACAGTATTTGATGATGTTGAATGTCATGTTTATTTAAAGAGCAAGGTTAATAGCAAAGGGGTTTTGTAACAATCACTTTCCTTCAGAATGTGGAGCAGTCATGTACACAAACGCAAGACATACAGCACATCTGTACTTTTCAGCTCCTCTTTCAGATAGCGTTTTAGAAGAAAAATAGCAAAATGGCCCATCTTGTTAAACACTCATTCAGATTTCTTTCTATGTATGATGAGCTTCCCACAACTGCTACATAAAGTACCAATTGAAACCAGCCCTGTCATAGATACTTCTACAAAATATGAACAGTGCTAAATACTTTAAAGTGAATCAGTTTCCAGTGAAAGTGTTTTAACCTCCTTTTAGGTCAAGAAATAGCAATTTTCCAAGCTCACTGTAACCTGAGAATTAATCCTGAGGTGCTGGTGTGCACTGCATACTTCATTTGGACTATGAAATTTATTGACAATACTCTTTCTCACAACTGTACTTGAAGCTGTCTATTATAAATTTTAGGTGTGGTCCCTCTAACTTGTATTCTAAGTTGTATTCAGAGTTGATTTCTCTCAGATCAACTAGAGGATTTGCAATTCACAATCTCTTCCTTTGTTAAGCATATAACAACAAAATGAGCAGCAAAACATGACAGGGTATGCTCATACATATAAAACTTGGGTACACTGCCAAAGCAATCTGCAAGTAAAAATACACACTCTTTGTGCATTCGCAAGAGTGGAGTACTTATGAAAATGGCATTCTGGCTCTAGTCAATCAAGGGGGGTTTGTGTTGAAATTCTATTTCTAGACGCATTGCATTCAACATTCAGTACATTGAAGAATAACAGCACAAAAAGCATGGCTCACACTGTTGACCCCATAAACAGCTGGTGGTGCAAGGAGATAAATATTAATTCTTACAGTAGTTTGTCAAGTGACGCTAACCATGCCAGTATCAGAATGCTTCATTCCACAGATCAATGACATATTGCTACTATTCCTCTTACATCCCTATCAGTATGTTTATTATTAATCATAGAAAAGTTTCATTTCCTTCATAAAGTAGCCAGTTGTTCTTCATCTTTAAATCACTTATTGCTATAGATTAATATCCCTTATCAGTAATTCAGATCAGCTGTTTGGTATAACACATGGCTCTGTACTGGTGGAACATTTTTCAATTTATTAGATGGTGCCATTTTTTTTCCTTCTAGAAATGAAATCAATTAGCCACTGCAGCTTGTTGCCCATGGACCTTCAACCTGCAGAGAATTGGCTCATCACATGATACTCATGCTTCTCACATTTTAGCACTAAGCCTTCACAAAATGTAAATTTAGAGGAAAATATTCAAAAGGCATAAAAGAATTTGTGAAGATGTGTAGAAGCTGGACACTTAACATCCAGTGGCAACTATAAAATCCTCTCCGGAAATTTTTGTTTTGTTTTGTTTTAAGGACTGTTTTTCCCATTGAGGAAATAACCATAATATGACCAGAGGTTATGACCATAATAACTACAGAAATGTAATGAAATGTACACTGTACTCCAACCATGGGCCAAAATACTTGCTCTATGGGGTCAGAAGAATGCAAAAAACCTCAAATGATAGGGAAGCCACTGGTATGGTAGACCTGTGAATGGTCTGGTTGACCTGTGAATGGTCTGGTTGCAGAAATAAAGATCCTATTATGGAAATATTTTAGATCTCAAAATTTACATATATTAAAGTACAAACTGAAACATAACAACACCAACAGGTCAACAGAAGTGTAAACACCAGTTTTAAATACATGGAGTGCAACTACATGATAGTCATTTAACCCTATAATTACTCTATACCACATGTAAAATTTGCGCAAATTCTTTGCACTAGTGAACCACAGCAGCATCACCAAAATTTGGCCTAAAACTTTGCTCTAAGTTTCTGCACCTGTTCACAAGCTCCACGTTGACATTCATGGAATTTGTTGGTCCATATCCTTTCCCTCTGCAAGGTATCTGACATTTTGTTCCTTTACCCAAAAGATACAAAACCTTCCGGTTTCAAACAGAATTGCTAACCTGCAGTTCCAATCTTTGTATTTTGCTTAATACAGAACATACTTTGCGTATTCATGATGAGCACCCTTGGTATGTGGCATTTTTACTTCTTTTTATGTGGAGATATCTCATCCAGTCAGCTTCAGAGTTGTGTGTGTGCATGTGTTTATCTCAAAAATTAGATCTAATTCTTTATTTCTAAGAAAATAAAAGTTCAAGAATGACCTGTGCTAGGAAAATAGACTGTTGACCTTGCAAACAGCATGAAAAGCTCCAACCAGTAAGAAAGGGGAAGAATAAGTTTTCATATATCTTCTCTCCCTTGAATTTCCTTTGCAAAACATGTGCTCTGAATTGAGGATACTTTGCTGACAATGAAATGCCAGTAATGGGTGGAGATACCCATTACTGAAAGAAAATGAGAATACAGCCTGTTACTTCATGAAGAATGTCTCTACTTCTCATACGTATCTGTTTGCCTGCTCTTTCCAAGATTCTCTGCTGTACATACACACATACCTACAAAGCAGTCAAAATATATATAAATATATTTTCAAGCAACAAGCTGAAGTTTGTATTCCTCACCAGAAGTTGCTACTGTTTGTAGATCAAATCTGGCCGTTCTTAGTCAAAACTTTCTGTAGTCATTTCAGAATTTTTCTTGAATAAAGAGTCAGTATGGACTACAGTTAATGCATCTATTATTGTATTCTTTTGATGATAACCACCTTTTCATGCCTCAACTAAAATTCCTGAATTTTAGCTCACTGATTGTTTTCCAGAGCTCTAGCATTGAAAGGAGTTGCCAATATAGATTAATGTACTTGAAATATTTCCTCAGTGTTTACAATGTTTCCTTGCCTATATCCTTTGAAATTAACAGTTAATTAGACCATTGTTATGCACATCTCCAGGTGCTACACACACATCTGAAAATGTTTTGGTTTGGCTTTTTTTCTTTCTAACCAGTTATACACAGTTTTCACTAAATTTCATGTCCCACAATGTAATTAATATGTATAAAAAGATAGAAAAGGAATGAAGAAATGTTAACCAAATGTAAATCTAAGTGTGGAAGAGGATAAATATACATCATTATAAACCTACTACGTTTCAACCGGTTCCTGTATGTGTCACATTACAAAGTGGATGTAAAACACCAGTGTAAATCACTATGTATGATACAAAGAACTTGGAAATCAGGTCCATGGTTTTCTTTTATAGGATATGTGCTTGAGTCTCAACTTCTCATGATGCTGGAGAAGCAGAACTGTGGCAGAGCCTATGGTCCATCCTAGGGCCTTAGGCTGTTTCTGCAGAAGCAAACTTACTTATACTATTTAATTGTTGTCATCTCCCTGTAGCCTCACCAACATTCACTGTCCAAATAACTTTCAGGCACGGCTTCGCAACTGCATATGGCAGGGATTCCTTCAAATAGCAGTGCAGGTGAGACCAACCTGTCTTCAGAGTAAATGGCAGAATGTACCCATACTGGTGGAAGCCTTGCCATGCACTTGTTCTTGGGGCCAAGAAGCAGAGCATACTCTGTTTTATTTATTAGGAGTGAGGGTTTGGGGGGAGAAAGAGAGATTGACAGAAAGACAAATTAATTAGTATAGACATTAATTTTGAAGCTGATGGAAAGCAGCAGGATACAATACTGGCTACCTTAGACTAAGTATTAATGAAACTATTCCAAAATCACCTTTATGGAGCTAGCATATTTCTCCATTTACTGAGATATATTTTAAGACTGACTTTGATCCTACCTACTATACAATACCACAAATGCTATAGCTGAATAGACTGACACAAGTGTGAAAAACTCCTAGTGACATTTCAATGCATAGCATTCAAACACAAAAAGTTAAAGAATGATCAGTAATGGAATACAAAACCACAAAATTCTAGAGAGGACCTCAGTTTAAGCCAACACAAAATCTGCCACTGATTAACAATGCCAAAAGTAAGATGAACTATTATTTTTGTAGGTACCCTGGCTTTTAAACAAGGTCAGTAAATAAAATTTCATCTTACTATAGTAATAACACTTAGGTTTACTAGAATAGAAATCGGTTTATTCCATAGTCTGGAGAAGCCTGAGGGGAGACTTTATCACTCTCTACAACTACTTGAAGGGAGGTTGTAGTGAGGTGGGTGTTGGTCTTTTCTCCCAGGTCACTAGTGATAGAATGAGAGGAAACGGCTTCAAGCTGCATTAGGGGAGGTTTAGATTGTAAATTAGGAAAAATTTCTTTACTGAAGGAGTGGTCAGGCATTGGAACAGGCTGCCCAGAGAGGTGGTAAAGTTGCCATCCCTGGAGGTATTTAAAAGATGAGTAGACGTGGCACTTAGGGCACGGTTTAGGAGGCAGGGTGGCATTGGGTTGATGGTTGGACTTGATGATCCTAGAGGTCTTTTCCAACCTTAATGATTCTATGATTGAATCAGATCAACATTTTGTTATGTACAAAGTACAGTAAGTATGGTTTTCTTACATCCAGTCACTTTTGAAAAAAAATATTCTGTTAAATATATAAATATATTTAAAAATATATATGAAATCTCATGTCCCAGAGTTTGGCTGGCTTTTGTTTTTTCTGGTGCATGGGGTTTCCAGGTGATGGCTGAGATAATTCTTTACTTGTAAGTTGTGGGAGATCAGCAACTGACATTCCTTGGGAGTGAGGATGAAAAACATTTTATATAGATTGATGGAAACCTTTCTCAAGCTTTCATTTTTTACAGCAATAGCAGAAACTATAAAATATGTAACACCATGAGAAAGTAGTAAAGAAAAAAAAAAAAGACACTTCTTTCCTGGACATGTTTCTTTCTTTTATCAATAGCTCACTGGGAAATGGCCCATCTAAAACTTCTAGTGCATAATAGGCAATAAAGTGAGCAATATTACATCATATCACTGAGGCAGAGCATGAAAAGTGTGGCTTTCCTCTTTGCTAGTTACACATTGCAGCAAAATTATTACAATTTCTTACTTCAAAACTGTTATGGTGAGATTCACTACTTTTTTAAAATAGCATTTCAGTAATTTATTTTCTAGCAATGACTTTGACAGCTAAAAGTAGATGTCGTTTATTGAAGTAAGCTTTCAGAAGGGGTAATATTTAGTATATAAATAAACTTTTTTTTTTCTCTCTTCTACTAGTGATTCCTGATTCTGTCCCTATATGCATAAATATAAATATATGCATATATATGAATATATGCATATGCATTATATAAATATAAATATATGCATAAATATGCATAAATATAAAATAACTCCACCAACTTCCCTGATTATGCATAGCTGGAATTATCTTCCTCTCAAAAAAAAAGTCCCAAAATATAAAATAAGTTTACCATCATGATTCTATATTTTCTTCTGATCAAATAGAACAGTATTTTTTTAGCTGAGCAACTTTTCAGAATAAACTGCACAGAAGCATTTCGGAAGGAGGGCGAAATAACACTGTAAATATCACATTTAAGATGTGCCTAGAAATCCTTAGAAATCAATCTAGAATAGTGTCACTGTATTTATGTCTTTGAAATAGTGTAACAACCTGATGCTGCTTCCTTCCTTTAAGATAATTTGAAACCACATGAACATTCTCCCTTTCAGGAGACACACATTTTCAGATCACATATAGCATGTCATTCATTTACAATATTCTGTTAAAATTCACTAAATAAGAGAACCTGGATAGTCGTTTCAACTCTCCCATATTTAAAAGCTGCCTCCAACTTTTGCTTCTGATAAACTTGTACAGGGCTTATGAAATGTTCTTGATTTAAAAAATTATTCTGTACCTCAAAGTAAAAATCCTCTTACAATTCCTTCACTTTGTCAAAATCCAAAATTTCTGATTAAATATTCAAGTACATTTTCAAATTTTTGACAAATAAATAACTGCACCTTTTTATTCTTCTTTTTTGCATGTTTTTGGGTGTTTATTGTCTTTTTGCAACTCAGAAGAATAGGATTTTTTCTTCAGCTGTATGTGTATTGTGCTTTTCAGCTAAGCTCTAAAAACTCTGCAGTGAAGAAAAAAATTAAAATAGGAAAAAATAAAACCAAAATACAATTTCTTTAGAGTAGAGTAGAGTAGTTGGAAGGGACCTACAATGGTCATCTAGACTGGCTGCCTGACCATTTCAAGGCTGACCAAAATTTAAAGAATATTATTAAGGGCATTGTCTAAATGTCTCTTAAACACTGACAGGCATGGGTCATCAACCATCTCTCTAGGAAGACTGTTCCAGCCTGACTACCCTCTTGGTAAATAAATGCTTCCTAATGTCAAGTTTGAACCTCACTATTACATACACAGTGATCTCAAGAAATAAGGAAGGAAGGCAAAGTGGGGTCAATAACTTACCACTCTAAAATTATTATATTTCTGTTACTGAAATTTCAGAATTTTTTTTAATAAAAAGTCCAAACCACGCTGATAGATATTAGACAATACATTGCAGATGCAGCTACTGACTTGGAGTGTTTGGGAGCCTTTCCAAAGTCCTCTGATCAAGTCCATGCAGTAAGGAAGAAATTATCAACAGCTGACATAAGCAATGTTTGTGTTGAGTCTTACCATGCAGCTTCCCATTCTTTTGCATCTGTACTTTGCATTACCTTTACACTAATATAGAGCTTAGGGGAAAATGGTTCTCTTTGCATGTAGTACCTGGCCAAAGGCCAAACCTCAACTCTTTGAGTAGAAGCATTGCACTGCAAAACAGTCTTCAGTTTTTAGCCATAAAAATCACTAAATTTAGGTTGACGATCCTCAGTATGGAATTGTCAGGCTGTTAGCAATGCTAGAAGACCACAGTTCATGGTCAGTTGAAGTCCTGAAAGCTTTTCTAATCCAGTTAGATCAAGCCCTCTCCAGTGGTGCCTCTGCTATGAAGCCTGTTTACACTCAATATCACTATGAATGTTAAGAGCAAGAGAATGTGGAAATAAATACTTGAGGACAATTTAGAGACTAGGATGGCCTTGGCCACCTTAAGCTTTAATGAGACTGGTGGGGGTCCAGCTGGAGAATCCTCATTACTACAGTTATACAAAGTCTAATGACGGCTCCAGTTTGTTGCTGAAGGAAACTCACAGACAAAAGAGAAAACAACTAGTGAGGACATGCTTAGTTGAAGTAAATAAATATTGTTGCTATGGTTATGAAAGATGTGAGTGATATCTTAGGTGAAAGCCATAAGGTTGGTTTCTTCTTCATAACATGGAAAACCTGAAACATTGATGTTCCAGTAATGAAGGACTTCTCTTAGCCAGCATGCTGAATATTCATCCCCATCTTCTTGCCTCCTTGTTCCTCTGTGCTATAACAGCAGCCAGGGAGTGCAGCTGAACAATACCCATGGTAGGTTACTTTCAGGATAAAGTAGGCTTTATGGGAACCACCTTTTTCCCTTTCAGTAAAGCTGAAATACCATTCTGCCTCCAACATCTTAATGGGCTCCAGTTGTGACTTCAGAGAAAGAAAATGAAACATACAAACACTGATTTATACAGCACATCCTGCTACATAGACCTAGAGCAACACATAGACCTTTAGTCAACACAAACCTACAAATTGCCTATATACACTGGATCAGAGCAGGATTGCAACCACTGTGCAGTGCATATGTGGCAACATGCTTTTCCTAGCACTGACTCTTGTGATGGACTAATTTGTGTCATAGCCTGATTTAAAAACAAAAAAAAAAAAAACCAAAAAAAAAAAAAAAAAAAACCAAAAAAAAAAAAAAAACAACAACAAACCAAAATGTTCCTTGCTTAACATGAGTGGTACACATAAGGCTTTTCAGAATCCCTGAAAAGCAATTGAAAAGTGGATGCAGGCTTTCCTTTCCTGGAAAGAAAGGAAAGCTAGAAAGGCTTGTGTCTGTCAGAGGTGTGTTCAGCACATGCTTCATTTCTGCTCCCCTGTGGCAGAATGATAACTGTGACTTTCCCAGACAGCTCCCAGGTAGTCCAGGCAGAACACAGCCCTTGGTAACTCACTATTCCTCCCTTAATTATTCCACTAAGTAATTCATTCAATTAATTTGCATACATTTCCAGAGACAGAAAAACTACCTCCTGACACAGGTGAATATATGGCACCAGAGGGCTGGTAGTAATAGATATTTTATCCTTATAGGTAGTCCCCAGTGTTTCTGCAACCTAAGGTAGTGTTTCAATGCAGCACTGGGACTGTTCTGCTGTCCCAGGCAACCATTTCCGCCAATGTTCAGGGTCCCTAAGCCATTGTGAAGTTGGAAGGGAAAACCACTTGCCATACTCAGGGTGGAATCCAGAAACTGTGGCATAGAATTTCATTTCTGCAGGAGGTTTCTGAAGTAAAGCTACAAGAACTCTAAAAATGGGAAAACACTCCTTTTGTTTGTTTTCAATTTTTCCTGCTTCTTTTAAGTCCTTGGCAGAAAAGTTATGGACTGTTTGTTAGAAAAAAATTGTCATTTCTGACTTCTTCTGTTCTGGATCAAAACTTGGCTACCTGAACCTCATCCATACACAAAAAAGTCCTTCTTCTAATCTGGTGCAAATGATCCCCCAGTTTGTCCTCATACATAACCTAGAAGATTGCCACAACAAAGCAGGCATCCTTACACAGACTGCGGCATGTCAACACTTGCCCAAATTGTTTCTCACATCATCTCCACTCACGCAGGTAGCAAGGAAAATGTGCTTTGGCAAAGGATTTGCTGTTGATCTGCAGTGTTCTCAAGTTCCAGTTCACAAGTAACATCAGGCCAGGTGAGGAGTGTATGTACCTACCTGCCAAAAGCTACAGCATATATGAAGTCAAACAGCACCTTTAGAAGCTCCCCAGTAACTTTCCTCAGTTCAATACCATGCTTTGAAAGAGGAACTACTGCTGTGTCTCCACTGGACAGCTTCCTGCCTTAAAATTATGCCTTCTGATGCGCCACTGCAATGATCCAGAGCAACTAGTTCACACGTAAGAAGGGCAGCATCGCACTGAATGGCTCTGGTTTGTCTCATCTGTGTGCTCCAGAGAGATGTCTTTCTTGTTTAGCTTGAGTTGGTGACTTGCTTCCTCCCAGTAGTGGGGGCCTGCTAAACCTGCATGCATTAGGCTATTACTGCTCAGTGTTTATATGTATGGTTCAAAACTGCTCATCTCTGTGAGGAGACAGTGTTACTAAAAGCCAGGTGAATACAGCAGTCCAGTTAAGCCTCCTCCATTTTCCCTGTAATTATAAGAAACATGAATGATTCCTTTGGCTTCTGGTGCCTTCTTTGGGTAAAAATTCACTCCTATAATGCCTTCTGCTCATCTCATGCCCATATGAGGCTCTGACGTCCAAAACAGCAGCTAGATTGATATAAGCATTTCTCATTCCCATCACTGACGTGGCCCCTCAGCTCCCCACAAGTACAAGCATATTCTGTGTCAGGCAGACAGTGTCTCCATTAAGGAGTCCCATATGGACAGGAGTATGCTCACTGAAATGCATGGCAAAAATGTGAAAGGAGAAGCTCAAAATAATGCAGCCAAAAAAGACCAAACAGGTGACCCTATATAAAGCCTTCATGCAGATCAGTGCTATATATGGGTAACTCTTTCCAGGACAGGTTTTGCCAGGCTGAGCCTGCTGCTCTGGTTCAAGTAGAAAATCATGGTGCAATGTGCCAAGTGCTGTAGCTATCAATATGTTAGATTCCTGTTACTACTTGCAGAGGTACACTAAGCTGCTTCAAAGCTTAGTCCCTGTCTATTTTCTGATGCATACTGTCTCTTACAGCTACATACAAAACTTTAGTAGACAGACAATCAGACAGAAAAGAAACCAAAAAGCAGCAACAACCAACAACACAAAACCTTTTTTAAAATCACGGCTTCTTCATTTCTTTCTTACATTTAGTTGTGGAGATAGGACTGTTTAAGTCCTGCTCTAATGCTCCATAGAAATAAAATAGTTGGACCTTTTCAGGAATGAGTTGCGCCCATATGTAACAGTGCTTGTGATGTAGAGGCAAGAGAGCTAGCACACCAAAACAGATATTAAAATCATGGTCAAAAGGAATCCCACCGCATTACAAAGCTAATGCAGTATTCTAATCCAATAAAATTTGCTGGAATAAGACATTTTTAATCAACAATTATTCTTGCAGGCTCTCATTTGGTGCAGATTTTCATTCACCATTCTCTTAAAGACACTCTGCAATGAGTCATTCATATTGGACATCCGAGGCCCTTTCTTTGAAATTAGCCATAATAACGCACATGGCTGACACTTAGGAATCCATTTGTGAAGTTTTCTAGATTAGGCTTGGTTTTGTTTTTCACATGAGCTGACAGCCTGATAGATGGGCTTATTTTAATGACAGAGGAAAAAAAATCATAAATGCTTCTGGCAGCTACACTAGTCTTAACAATAACACAGTGAAAACTTTAACCCTCAATAACAAAATTGTCTTAAAAGGAGTGAGTCATGGTGGCCATTTTCAGTTTTCATAAGCTGGAAGAAGGAAATAAAATTCCAGGGAACAATAACTCTAATTTCCACACCAGTAGTTCAGGCACTTTCCATGTTGAGTGACACAAACTGTACAAGAAAAAAACATCCTGGAGGATATCTGGTATATTACAGATTAGTTACCTGAACCTAAACAGTTATCCTTGGGGAGATGAGGTTCCTGCCTGAAACCTTTCAGAGGCATTCCATTTTTCTGTCACAGCCTGTAGGATTTCTTCTCTGGGTAAACGTCCTGGACAGATTCAGCTGGGATAGAGTTAATTTTCCTCCTAGTACCTGGTATAGTCCTATGTTTTGGATTTAATATGAGAATAATATTGATAACACAGTGATGCTTTAGTTGTTGCTAAGTAGTGCTTGCACTAGTCAAGGATTTCTCCAGCTTCCCGTGCTCTGCCAGGGGCACTAGAAGCTGGGACGGGGCACAGCCAGGACAGTTGACCCAAACTGGTCAGAGGGATATCCCAAACCATGTGACATCATGCTCACTATATAAGCTGGGAGGAGATGGGCAGGAGCAGTGATCGCTGCTTGGGAACTGGCTGGGTTGGTCGGTGGCTGGTGAGTGGTTGCAGCACATGTTTTTCCTGGCTTTTGCTTCTCTCTCTCTCTCCTGTTGTTTTCATTACAATTTTGGTGTTGTTATCATTGTTACTACTATATTTCAATTATTAAACTGTTCTTATCTCAACCCATTACTTTTCTTACTTTTGCACTTCAGATTCTCTCCCCCATCCCACTGGGGTGGAGGGAGGGTGAGCAAGCAGCTGAGGGTGCTTGGTTGCAGACAGCAATCAGGCAGCAACATTAAGGAAAACAGAATATCAAGGGTTAGTAGAAAATTCTAGTGTTAATCCAAGGTATGAGGCTTATGAAAACCACTTTTTGACTTGTTAGAATCTGTAGGAAGCATGGGAAGATTTTTTGAAATGAACAAGGGAGAAACAAGATACAGATAGCGATAGAAGACAGAGGCCAGGAAAAGCACAGAACAGTGGAAAGACTGCACAGAAAATGAAGTGTACAAAGCACATAAACATAGAATATATATAGTCAACGGTCTTAAATGCTACGGTGGATAGCTCTGTGTATAAGCACCTAGGAAACCAAGCAGGTTCACAGGAGAGTCTGTTGGGTTGACCCCAGCTGGACACCAGGTGCCCACCAAAACCATTCTATCGCTCCCCTCCTCAGTTGGACAGGGGGACAAAAATATGACAACAGGCTTGTGAGTCAAGATAAGGACAGGGAGATCACTCACCAATTACCGTCATGGGCAAAACAGACTCCTCTCAGGGAAATTAATTTAATTTATTGTCAAACAAATTGATGTAGGGTAACGAGAAATAAAAACTAAATCTTAAGACACCTTCCCCCACCCTCCCGTCTTCCTGAGCTCAGTTTTACTTCCTAGTTCTCTACTTCTCCCCCCAAGTAGTGCAGGGGGATGGGCAAAGGGGGTTGTGGTAGGTTCATGACACGTTGTCTCTGCCTTTCCTTCCTCTTCACATTCTTCCCTGGCTCCAGCACAGGGTCCTTCCCACAAGCGACGGGGCTCCACAAACTTCTCCAATGTGGGTCCTTCTCCTTCCCACGGCTATAGTTCTTTATGAACTGCTCCAGCATGGGTCCTTTCCATAGAGTGCAGTCCTTCAGGAACAGACTGCCCCAGTATTGGTCCCCCAACAGGGTCACAAGTCACAAGGGTAGGAAGGCTCCACAGAGGGATCTGGACAGGCTGGATTGATGGGCCAATGCCAATTGTATGAGGTTCAACAAGGCCAAGCGCCGGGTCCTGCACTTGGGTCACAACAACCCCATGAAACGCTACAGGCTTGGGGAAGAGTGGATGGAAAGCTGGTCAGCGGAGAAGGACCTGGGAGTGTTGGTCAACAGCTGGCTGAACATGAGCCAGCAGTGAGCCCAGGTGGCCAAGAAGGTCAACAGCATCCTGGCTTGTAATCAGGAATAGTGTGGCCAGCAGGACGAGGGAAATGATTGTGCCCACGTACTCGGCACTGGTGAGGCCACATCTCACTGTGTTCAGTTTTGGGCTCCTCACTACAAGAGGGATATTGAGTTGCTGGAGTGTGTCCAGAATAGGGCAACGAAGCTGATGAAGGGTCTGGAGAGCAGGTCTTATGAGGAGCAGCTGAGGGAGCTGGGGTTCAGTGCGGAGAAGAGGAGGCTGAGGGGAGACCTTGTCTCTCTCTGCAACTGCCTGAAAGGACATTGTGGAGAGGTGGGTGTTGGTCTTTTCCAAGTAACAAGTGATAGGACTAGAGGAAATGTCTGCAAGTTGCATCAGGAGAGGTTTAGGCTGGATATTAGGAAAAATGTCTTTACTAAAAGAGTGATCAAGCACTGGAACAGGCTGCCCAGGGAGGCAGTGGAATTACTCTTCCTGGAGGTGTTCAAAAAAGGCATAGACGTGGCAGTTTGGGACATGGTTTAGCAGGCATGGTGGTGCTGGGTTGATGGTTGGACTTGATGATCCTAGAGGTCTTTTCCAACCTTAATGATGGTATGATTTTATGATTCTAAGTCCTGCCAGCAGATGTGCTCCCTCATGGCCTCCTCTGTCCATGGGCCCACATGCCCTGCCAGGAACCTGCTCCAGCACAGGCGCTCCATAGGACCACACTGTCCTTCAGGCATATCTACCTCCTCCAGCGTGGGGTCCTCCATGGGCTGCAGGTGGATATCTGCCCCACTGTGGACCTTCATGGGCTGCACGGGGACAGCCTGCCTCACCATGGTCTTCACCACAGGTTGCAGGGGAATCTCTGCTCTGGTTGCTGGAGCACCTCCTCCCTTCCTTCTTCACTGATCTTGGTGTCTGCAAGGCTGTTTCTCTCACATATTCTCCATCCTCTCTCTCCAGCTGCTTTTGAGCAGTTCTTTTTTTCCCCTTTCTTGAATATGTTATCCCAGAGGCACTGCCACAGTCACTGACTGGCTCAGCCTTTGTCAGCAGCAGGTCTGTGTTGGAGCCAGCTGTCATTCGTTCTTTTGGACATGGGGAAAGCTTCTGGCATCTTCTCACAGAAGCCACCCCTGTAGTCCCTCCCACTAGTAAAAAGTTGCCATGCAAACCTAATAAACAGAGGAACAGTAGTGGGGGTTTGAAAGATGACATACTCTGAGAGCAGAGCATAAAAGATAATTATAATTAGGAAGTTTATTGCCAAAAGCCATTGTTAAGTTTTAACTGGAAGATCAAAGTAAGAACAGTCTTGGTGATACAAGCAAGAAAGAAGGAACAAGTTTCCAATTATTTTTGTGCTCTATTACACCAACAAACAGACAATGATACACATATGCACTGTGGCTCTGACCACCACAAACTGCAGCTTGCGATGGTTATTCCTCAGCTATACAACATCTGTTTTCCATTTTTTGTGGCAATTATTATTCTACCTCTGTTGGTTAGAAAGAAATTATGATCAATGGAATAACAGATGTTTCTTTTCCAAACCTTAAGGTAAATCAGGTCTAAAAGGAGGGGAAATACACTGAACCTCCCAGATAATTGATTGTGATAATCAGAAACCTCATAATCGGAAACCTCCTTATAATCCACAACACACATGAGTTACCTGGCACTTGCACTGAACTCCAAGATACGTATTACTGTACTTCAATCATATGTTACACATGAAGAATTCATAAGGCAGTGACTAAGCAAGATGATTATGATGTATCCTGCCTTCTCAGTAGGGCTAAAAATGAAAGCTTCTTTGAGGGGCGCGGTTACCTTCTGAGGGAAATGCCAGGGGAATTTTAATGGACATTAAAAGTCCCAGCTGCAATGCAAAAGTTGGTCTAATGTATTGGCCCTAATACAGTGCCGCTTCCCATCACAGCAGAATTGGCTGTTACTGTTATACATGGATTATGTCTATTTTTCCCCTCCTTTACCAAATTTAACTCTGTGATGTTCTCATCAAGGGAAATGATGATAGAGTTACAGAGGTCTGTGATTAAATTTGCTCAGCAGCAATCTGTAAATAACCTGCAGCATACAGTTTCCATTTTTTGTTTCATTCTGTAACCTGCTGTGAGTGTTGACTTCCAAGTACTGTTCAGCAAAAAGGAAAAGCACACATCTGACTGATTGGTCCTCGTACTCTGAGATGAAAAATGATGAGCAGAAAGTCATCACAGGAAACCCCAGAAAAGAAACCAATTTCAAACTAGTGCATCTCCCCTACATTTTCACCTGACTACTGCAAATAGCTTTTGTGTTGTGCCTTGTCCTCATCATAGGTCAACGAGGACAACTGCCTTGTATTTAAAAGCAAGCTGATTGTTGAACTCGGTGATCTCTGCAGAGTAAGGAGGCACAACAAAATGACTGTCCATTCATGGGTGATTAGAGTCAATAATGCTAGAATCTTGTGTTGTCTTTGTCTATCTTTTTCTTGTCCATAAAATGAGCTGAGTTTTGCACTGGGTTTTGACAGAAGAGAGGGAGCAGGGTGGCTTCTGAACCCCCCAACTGTACTAGGCAGACATCACTGTTTACAGAGGACTCAAAAGCTCTATTTCTAGGCTGCAGGACTGCCTTGACAACAGTGGGATAATCTAGGGACACCCCAGATGACAACAACTCTGTAAAGATCTCCATGTAGGTGTTTCCAGACCACACAGCATGTTTATTTTCTGAGATTTCATCATTCTTCCCAGGACAGAAGAGCTGCTTCTGCTCAATGGAGCCTGGAAGGAGGAAGTGCTTTGAGATCTTTCTCACTTGTGTCTGGCAGTTTTTCATTTGTCTGATCTTTGTGCATTTGTATTCATGAAATTTGTTATTGTTACTTAACTTCCCAGAGAATCATTGGACTGAAGCACCTCTCTTCATTTCTCTAACTAGTGCCATTTGACCTGCTATACAGTTTCATCCAGCCTCCACTTTTGAATGGATTTTCTCACAAGTGGCAATCTCTAACAGGGTCACTTTGAGAGGCAACCCCATTGCATATTACTTTGCACCATAATGAGGGCAATTTCAAAAGGCATTCAATCAAAAGAAAGGGTGTTTTCTGCAAGAGGCTTGTGTCCTAGGTTTTCACTTGTCCTTATGGGTGGCTGAAGCTATTGAAACATCTCAATCTATGTCTTGTAATTGTGTCGGGTTTGTGTTTCACAGTTGCAGAAGTTGCAGCACTATGATACTTTTAGCAGCCAGTGGGAATTCTGCAAGATTAAGGGGAGCTGAGTTGCCCCTCAGGAAAATGGGAGGATTCCCACTTTCTCAGACAGGTATTTTCAGAAGATTTGTGTTTAATGGGCTTCTGAGACATGAACATATAAGAAGGGATGGTTAAAGAAGAAAAGCAGGGAAGTTGTCAGTGTACAATTCACATTAGTCTGCATTTCAAATTATTGGGAGGCTGTGATTTGCACTGTCTGTCAGAGATCAGAGTTTTTCCACCACTGTAACAACACCTTGGCTGCATATTTGCTAATCAACAGTCCTTTGACATTCATGCCATAAGGCCTTGTGTCTTTTCCCTGTTTCCTCCTTTCTTCCTCTCTCTTTCTCATTTAAAGTGGCTGGGTTGATAGCCTTTGGAACTCACTGTCCATAGGAAAGGTGCAGCATTTATGGCTGTAGAGTCTTCCTTCCACATAAATAGCAACAGTGCTTTTGAGGGAAGCTATTTACTGCTGAGCCTCAGCCTTGCTACAAGGAAACCATACAGACAATTCCTTCTCCAAAAAGTGAGCGTGCAAATTCTCTCTAGAAGTTGCAATGAAGAGTACCAGGTTTTATTAATAATTTCATGACGTTACCATTTAGCTACAGTGAACGTCATGGAGATCAACAGCATATGTTATGCTATTTCATTTCAAAATGCAAAATGAATGTGAGCAGAAGCTTTTTATTCAGTTCAGCTACTTTGTACCAGAACCATAAAAACCAGCAAGAGTGAGATCAGTTCATTTAATTAATTACACACCTGCCACGGGGTGGGTGGGGGGTGGGGAGGGAAGAGTGGTGCAAGGGGGGGGAAGGTGGAAACCCACAGCGTATTTTTAAACAGGCAGTAATACTGTAAAATATCTGAATATCTCAGCGAGGTTTCTTTAAGGGACTATACCTTCTTTGAGTTTTACTTTTTATATCTAGCTACTTGGTTTCCATACAGAAAAAAAAAAAAATCAGGGTAGAGAATATTTGGTGAGGAACATCTCACCTGTAGCTGCTACGTCTTTTTCTTATGTTTGTCTGTAGAACCATAATGTATTTTTTAGCAATGTTTAGACTGAATGAAGGCCACTGGAACTGCATGATCTCATGACCATTCATTTCAGAGGACAAACGGTTATGGAAAGTGGAATATATTTTCTTAAGAAAGTGGACTAGAAACATGCAGAGCTAGATACGTACTAAATTAAGGTTGTACTTTCAAGGTTTTCTTTGTGATTAGGGATGCTAAAAAGATTGGGTTTGTCTTCCTTATATTTTTTAACACAAAACAAAATTCCAATGGCATTGATGAAAGTAAGAAATCAAACTGGTATGTATTCTTTGTATCCAGCTAATCCTAATTCTCTATGGAAATTAACACAGATTTATAAGACAAGTTTGTCGTTTATGCTTAGCATATATGGCAACATTGGTCAGAAAGTAAACTGAGCCAATCATTATATAATAATTCTGAAGATGTGAAGTTAAAACTGAGTATGTTAGAAAATCTTTTCAAGGATGTTTTAAAAAAAGGAATGAATAATATGAGACATGAAAAGCAAGTGAATTGCTCAGGCATCTAGGTAGTTCAGCATGAAATTATCTTACTTTCAGAAGCAAAAATAATTAGTAATTTCACGGCCATATCAGATTCCATATACTTACTGCATACCTTCTACTTGTTTCATTTATGCAAATGAGCATACTTTTCCTATCACTCTGTAATGAAGATAGGTACACAGAGTGACAGTTGCAGAGAAAGACGCCCACCCATACATAAAGACTACAAAAGAATGACACTTGTCTAGAGATACAGGGCTCACATGGTTTCATCTAGCACTAAGGAAGCTGACACAGTAATAAAGATTCAATCCAACAGGTTTCAGTTATCAGCATCATCATTGTATAGGTTACAATGAGGAAAAGAAGAATTGGCAAAGCCTGAATTCACATGTCTCTTACAAACTTTGGTGCAGACCAGAAGCAACATAATTATCCTTTATGTTCCTCCAGTCTGAATGAAGACAGAAGGGAAGGCTAGGAAGAGATGAGCTAACCAATGACTTTGACTACTTTGACAGAGGTACTCTTCTCAGAGGTACAGAGTGAAAGGATAAGAGTCTATGGACAAAAGATACATCAAGGGAAATTCTGATTAGATACAAGAAAAAAAAGTCACAGTGAGGATGGTCGAATATCAGAACAGGTTACTAAAAGCAGCTATGGAATATCTTTGGAGATACTCCCAATTAGACTGGACAACTGAAGCAACCTGAACTGACCTTGAAGTTGGTTTTGCTTTGAACAGGACATCAGACCAGATGACCTTATATATTCCTTAATTTTGTGTTTGCAAAGGCTATGCAGTCTTGGGTATCTTGATAACAGGGAAGCACCAGGTACAGCAAAATCACTAGTGTCCCACTGAAAATACCTTTATGTTTCTAGTGTTTCAGAAAAGGCCCAGATGTTTATTAAAGAAGTTCAAGTGACTGGGCACTCAAAGATGATTTATATGCAGTCTGAAGATCACCATATACACATAGTTTAACACAGTAGTGCTTCTTGAAAGACCCATCTGCAAGCCGAATCATTCCTGACCCTCCCCTTAGGCATAAATATGAATGTCTGGCCTCAAGATAGGGAAATAATGCAAACCAACCTACATAGTTCTAAGTGGATCCACCAAAGGCCAAGGAGAGAGGTCACAGAGAGCTTAATTGTGGCAAGTTCCCACAGTGCCTAAGTTCTCACCCATTACTCTCTGTCCATTTTTATGAGTAACTCTGGAAGAAAAGTGGAAAGCTCAGTACCAAGGGATTTAAGTCAACATAGTTTAAATCATGCTGAGGAGATGTTGAAATACTATCTGAAATGACCTGTTGTGCTGCATGTGCTACACGGGCACCCACGGGATAGAGCAGGTTAACACCCATACAGTTTCGTAACAAGATCTGTCAGGCACTAGCTCAGATCAGAAAAGATCTGAACAGAAAGTTTCTGTTTTAGGCAAACACTTGATTTACTTATTCAGAATTGGAAGTCCTTACAGGAACAATAGTCCTTCAGAGTAATGGAGTGGCCATTTCCTATTCCACAGAATGTTCTGTCCATGAACACCGTGTGGTCTATATGGGTAGAAGGGTAAACACAAATGTCCATATAAGCAAACACATGACACCCAGAGGACCAGCATTGTCTGAAACAGCTCTCTTCACTCCTTTGCCTTTGAAGGGTTTGAGGGGACAATTCTACACCCACCTGCCTAGTAATATTGAAATAGCCATGGTAACGACAATATAGACTGCACATGCCAGAATTCAGAGCTTTTATCACCCTGGAAATCATCTACATGGATAACCGCCAGGAATTTGGTCTCAGAGCGCAATGTATTATTCAAGTAAAATAACTTGCTTGTTACTTTCATTGGATGAGAGGGGTTTTATACAAACCTCTACCTACTTTGTAAAATGGAACCACTTATATAGGACTCTTATTCCCAAAGCCCTTGCATTGTTCTTGGCAAATATTTATATGTATGTATAACATATGTATATGTTATATATTGCTATACCAAGGCATCTGGAACTCAAGGGCTAAAAGTGCATGTGGAGAAGAAAGATGCAGCAGCTGCTTTCACTCAACACTCAAGACCAGTGATAAAATTAGTCTCCCTGTCCACCTCTCTCTCCCTGGGCGCAGCTGTGTGAAAGCAGTCCTATTTAGCTATTGATGACTTGATTCTGCCACAGTATTTCGAGGGAGTAGCATCATTCCCATTACTGTTGTCATCTTGGGACTCACAAGGAGTCTTCATATGACACTTGTTAGTTGATAAGAGAGGAGGTCTGTAAGTGTCAAAAGTGAGGGTTTTTTCCTAGCTTGTCTCACACTCAGGTTTCATGCTCACACTAGAACGACTTTCCTTAGCAAGGAAGAAAGCAATAAAAGGTGATCTCTCTTCATGTTTACTCAATATATGTGCTGACCTCCTTGGGAGTGTTTGGTGCTCTTCAAGCTAGCTTCCTGGAGCACTTATCAGGTGACATAGATGCCTGCTATGTCTGAGAGTATTCTCATAGACCGAGTGTATGCTGTCTTGGGCACATTTAGACTACATATACTCTTTTACTTTCTACTGTTAATTTTTTTGTCCATAATTATATTTCTCCAATATCTTCCTGCCCTTTTGACAACCTTAGCTGTAACTGCTGTAACTGCTGCTGGCAAAGTTTATTTATTCTCTTCATACCAATGGTGCAGTCGGAGTAAAGGCTGTTAGCAGGGTTTATTTGACCTTGTTTTCTCAATTGAGGAATACATTCTGAGTCTCCTTTTCCTGCTGCCTTCTCCTCTTTTGTTGGCAATGATTTCCTTCAGCAGTAAAGAGAAAACGTGATAACAGAATAGCAGAAATAGAAAAAAGCTGTTGTCATATTTGACATTTTTAGCAAAAGAAATAGAGTCTGCAACATAAAACAGATGTTTTACTACTTCCTTCCCTTTTTCAACATATTTTTGTGAACTACAATATCCACAATCCTCTAGAAGAAGTATTTGGAGTCTGGTGATAACAAAGTGAAGACCAGATGACCCAATACTTCTTTTCCATCTGTACATCCTACAAACAGTAAAGAAAGAAGACGGAATGAAAAGCAGAGTTCTGGGAAAGGCAGCTACAGTTCCAGTACTGCCATGCAAAAAAATAAGATATTATCAACAACAGTCAGTACAGGATTATTGGTTATATGCTCAGTTTGGATGTGCCACTGAAGCTTCTTACCACAGCAGAGAGCATTCAGATGTATCTTCCAGGAAACAACAGGCTGATGGCCATTATTGCCTAATATGCACTCCTCATCCACCCTGAATATTTGTTGTCTTTCTTTTGTAATAGCGTATAATGGAGATGGCCCACTGCCTTAGATCATGGTAGTGGCTTAAAACCCACCAAACAGTGTGTATAAGAAGGGATTTTTCCTCAAAACATTGCAAAGGATTCCAAGCTAGAAGCCCAAATTCAATGTTTGGCTTTATGGAAGTCTGATTTTTAATAATTAAATAACTCCATCTCTGTGAACCTCATTCTCAGAGACAACAAAATATTTCTTAGTTAGTACTGAAATTTTAGCCTATGTAGCCTTTTGTCTATCTTGTGCTTTGGAGGAAGCCAGACACTATGGGATAAGTTGCCCCAAAACTCTGTGTAAATCATGAAGTTATTTTAGGAGCAAATCATGAGCATTTCACAAGGTGAGCACAATAAAATCCTGTACTAACAACAATCACATTTGAAACGCATTAAGGAATCATTAAAACAGCTCAACAGTTACCTGGCACTTGAAAATAAGAAGTCAATTACATTGGCTGTATTTCTATCTTCTTCAGTGGCCCCCCACTTAGAGATGAGTAGTTCGCAGTCCTGTGAAAATACTTTGTCTTCTTTTCTGAGAAGACACGAGACAAATGGATTTTTTTAGGAGGAACACCATTTTGCTTTCTTCACTATCTTCCTTTTGGAACAGCTGGCCACAAGGAAGCTATTTGCAGAAGGGCTCTCATCTCACAGTGGGAGGCAGAGTGCCTATTTTCTCCACTACAGTGCTGAGTTGTGGTACTGCCTAAACTTCTTCTTTCGTCCCCAGCTGAAGCAGCACTGCAGGCACAGGTAGAGAAGTCCAATTGTCTTTTCTCACCAAGTACCAAGATATGCCTCAAAAAATTCAAAATACATTTTGAGTGCAGTCAGTAATATTTTTAATAGCTCATTTCATCTTCAGAAGCAAACTACTCCCAATATTGCTTGTCAAATTATGCACCTACGTACTGAACTAATGAGCACTGGTTGATTAGTAGTCTTGCAGTGTGGACCTCCCTCCCCCAGCATTTCTCTAGTAGAAATACACACACAATGACTGAAAATTCAATGTCTAAAATCTGATCACACCCCTCTATTTATAACTTCATATGTAGTAAAATGATTCCCTGACTTTCTGAAAAGGTGTAGGGCTACCAGTGATAGCCACTGGCAGCTCCATGCCAAAAGCATATAACTTGCTGTCCCCATTGACAGCTGTAATGTTTAATAATCTTACCTCAATTAAAAAACCCTAGAAATAAAGGGATTTCCTGTCCTTTCACTATCCTGTACTTTTATATTATCTGCATAAACTCCAATTTTGTCCTGGCTTCCATCACAGCTATTTGATCTTCCTTTCTACATTCTAAATTTTATTATAATTGTCTAAAATGATCTTTATTCAGCTGTTAGATCTAAGAATACTTGTATTCCACTACCATTAATCTGGATGTTTTCTAAAGAAAGCTAAGGTTAGAAGTAGTAACAGCCTACTAAATGGAGTCAAAAGGACTTTTCACTGCCAGATCCATCCATCCATCCATCCATCCATACGTCTACCCACCCACTTCCCAGGTCAACTCAGAAACAAGATATTAGCAAGAATTAAACCTCTTCTTATAGTCCCTTTCTTAACAGTATAATTTTCTCCAGCCGAGCCCACCCACCTTTCCAAGAGCAAAGAAAGGCCACTAATTATTTTGCTCAGGGTTTCAGTGTTAACCCTTGATATGTAAGTCCATAAAATTTCCCATTTATTTGTATTTGCAACTTGGGTCTAATTTACTTCATATTGTGAGTATTCACAGCACAGAAAATACCAAAACATGCCCTGTTTAACCACACAAGAAATGAAAAAAATAATTACCCTAATGAAGTAAGATGATGTCCTTTTAGCCTGGAAAACTCCTCTGATATATCCTTATGAAGCATTATAAGATATAGGGTAGTTTTTCTGATAGCCTCTTTTACAAATAAAGAAATGAGTTAAAGGAACACAGATTACTCTTAAAGGTCAGCAAAGATTAATATTATGACAGTAGAATAACAAGTTGTGGTTTCATGATGTCCAAATTAAAAAAAAAATGTTACTGTGCTGTTGGGATTGTGCATTTTAACAGGTGTGCTGATAAAATAATATTATTTAAGATGTCATCACAACACCACTGTAGACTACTTGCAAATCATTATTTCTAAAAGATAGGTAGAAAAAATGAGGATACAGGATAACATTCAAAATTTTGAAAGTGATTTTTTTATTTTGAAGGGCATTATTTCGAATGACGTCACCCTAGCTGGCTGATGTCTCTGAGAAATAGTGTCATTGCCTGAGCTGAAAACCCATATCTCTAGCTGAAATCAAAAATTGTTCAACATTTTGACAAATATTTTTTCGGGTCCAACCAGACAGTACATTACTGTATTCAAGTATTTGCAAGTTATGCCTTATTCTTTATCAGTACTGTCTGGCAAAGAGTACCACCTACTCTGCTTCTGAGGATAGATCAATTCTTCACATAACAGTTTTTACATAAGCTATACTAGTTTGTGCTCCCTCATGTCACCAGTGGGTGTGATCTCCCTTCAGAAATTGGCCTGTATCTGGTTTGCATGGCAAGATTTGGTGGGAGTGGGGAGGCTTCAAGGGAGGCTTCTGTGAGAAGATGCTGGAAGCTTTCCCCATGTCCAAAAGAACGAATGACAGCTGGCTCCAACACAGACCTGCTGCTGACAAAGGCTGAGCCAGTCAGTGACTGTGGCAGTGCCTCTGGGATAACATATTCAAGAAAGGGGAAAAAAAAGAGCTGCTCAAAAGAAGCCGGAGAGAGAGGATGGAGAATATGTGAGAGAAACAGCCTTGCAGACACCAAGATCAGTGAAGAAGGAAGGGAGGAGGTGCTCCAGCAACCAGAGCAGAGATTCCCCTGCAACCTGTGGTGAAGACCATGGTGAGGCAGGTTGTCCCTGTGCAGCCCATGAAGGTCCACAGTGGGGCAGATATCCACCTGCAGCCCATGGAGGACCCCACGCTGGAGGAGGTAAATATGCCTGAAGGACAGTGTGGTCCTATGGAGCGCCTGTGCTGGAGCAGGTTCCTGGCAGGTCTTGTGGGCCCCTGGGGGACCCATGCTGGAGCAGTCTGTTCCTGAAGGACCACAAGCAAAGAACATGTGGAAAGAACCCATGCTGGAGTAGTTAATGAAGAACTATAGCCTTTGGGAAGGACTGACTTTGGTGTGGAATAATCACTGGATGTGACTTAGAAATTAAACATGTTTTTAGAAAAGGTACAGCATTGAAGAAGATGTCAGGGTGAAGAGCAGCTGATATGTGAGGAATCCATTCCATGGAAGTTCCCTAATAACCACAGTTGTTGGCAATGCCAGAAGAACTTGGCATACTGACTCTAAGAGGAGTTGTCCAGAGGGTGGATCAGTGTGGAGGCATCACGGCTAGGCCCTGTGATAAATGGGAACTCAAGGTACCATGGAGTTGGTATGCTGTATATTTGCTACCCTGGGCCAACAGTCCATCATACTTTTGACAAAATGCTGTCTTTTTGGTGAACTTTGCTTATTATAATATCATTATAATACCAAAACACACCTCCATCCTAAAAGTTATCCACCTCTAAGGTTCAACCACCCCTCACTGGGCATGTGCTTTGAATTTCTTCTAGTCTACACTTTTAAAAGTAAAGCGAGGAAATTTTACACCAATCATAGTAAAGGTGTGTGTGACTAGAGTCACTCAGGCTCCACCTGAAAGATAAAAAATAGTATAAAATGTGTGAAGAGAAAGAGGGTGTTAGGGAAGATACCATCGCATACCACTCTGACTTGTGGGACAAGTCGATGGGCTGAGCCTCTCTTCCCCCACACTGGGATGTGTTTGGGTAAGACTGGAAACCTCTGTAGAGTCACTTTAAATTCCTAACATATTAGAGTTGCTTTGCTTCATATTAGAGTCACTTCATATTTGTTTAGAATACTTGTAGCCTAGCAGTGTACTCATATCTTTGGTATTTATGTGTGTGTTGTAACCAGCAATCTTATCACCGCTAATCCAAAGAACCTGTGTATCTGTTGCTTTAATAAATTGCACTATTCATAAATCTAGCCGTGATTGTTCTCATTGAATGTGACCGGCCTGGGCATCTGCCAAATTAGTTACTAACAACAAATACTCTGATGAGTGGTTACTTTTACAATCCTTAGAAAATAAGCCATTGACCAAGTCTGAGACTAAGACTGGATGTAGCAGCACCTAGACTCCTCTTGGAAGAGGAGTTTAGAAAGCAAGGGGGTCCTTTCTGAACCTCATTACTCAATGGTAGGGTCTCTTCCTAGCCACTCCTCAGGCCTCTACCATTAACGCAACAGTTGGAGAAGTCTGTGGAGGACTAACTCCCATGGGAGGGAGCCCACGCTGGAGCAGGGAAAGAGTGTGAGGAGGAAGGAACCGCAGAGACAGCGTGTGATGAACCAATCAATACTTCCATTCCTCCTCTCCCTGCGCTGCTGGTGGGGAGAAGTAGAGAACTGGGGAGTAAAGTTGAGCCCAAGAAGAAGTGGGGGGGGGGGGGGAGGAAGGTGTTTTAAGATTTAGTTTTTATTTCTCATTACCATACATTGATTTGATTGGCAATAAATTAATTTCCCTGAGGGGAGTCAGTTTTGCCCATGAGAGTAATTGGTGAGTGATCTCCCTGTCCTTATCCCAACACACAAGATTTCATCATATTTTCTCTCCCCTGTCCAGCTGAGGAGGGGAAGTGATAGAGCAGCTTTGGTAGGCACCTGGCATCCAGCCAGGGTCAACCCATCACATGGCCCCATAGTTTACTGAGGTAAATCACCATTCAACCCTTCAGCCAGCATACCTCAACTCAGATGCATTTTCAAACACCTGATCTGACTGCAAAAGCCCTGTGCTTCAAAGATGCAGAGAGGCCCACATAACTCCGTGAGTATTTATCAAGATCTAC
The DNA here is from genome assembly GCF_949628215.1 of Phalacrocorax aristotelis. Lineage (NCBI taxonomy): Eukaryota > Metazoa > Chordata > Aves > Suliformes > Phalacrocoracidae > Phalacrocorax > Phalacrocorax aristotelis. The sequence continues at coordinate 40,549,367 of NC_134311.1, forward strand.
AGCCAGGTTACCAACACTGATTTTTAGTTTAAAAGCTAAACACAAGTTTTTTTAACTTTAAGTATTGTAAGAAAAGAGTCACTTTTTGAGTATTTATTGGATGTATGTTTGAATCTGAGTATGCCACATAACACCCCAAGAGCGATCGCAGAGATGACTGTGCAGTTCTCAACTGCTAGAGATGTCACAGAAGTGTATTGGATCACCTTTCTTCTTTTTTTTAATTTTTTTTTGTTGTGCCAATTATTTTTATAACTTTTCCTCTGAATAACATTTCCAACACCCTGTTTCTCTGTGCTGTAGGCCTGTTTTCCAACTAGTATGTAATTCACTCTGTGAAAAATGTTTGAGAGCTCTGCTCTGTAATTATCTTCACCCTTGTAGCCTTTTAAAAGAGATCTTCTATTTTTCTCCTACTGACTGAGCATCATATGTGTAAAAATACGTTGGCCTATCACACAAAAGAGTTAACTCAGTAAATTCAGCAAATACAGTTTGGACACTGTTGTAGCTGTAAATCTCCAAGACAAGAAGATTCAAAAACTGCAATAATCCTAGCACAAGTTGCACTTAAGAAAAAAACTCTAAGTTAGGATTCAGTATGGAAGGAAATGAAGATGCTTTTCATCATCCTCTATATTAACACAGAAATGAGGAGTTGGGACCAATTCCAGATTGGGTTTAGGTGTTTGTAAAAGAGATGTCAAAAATCAGTTGAAGCTCTTATTTTTATTTTTTGACAAATCTATGTCCCAATTATCTTAGCCTTTGAATGTATATTATGGTATTTTTAAAGCCCCATGGGTAGCCTGAACTTCTTACTTCAAATTAAGATTATATAATGAAAACATATCTGTAAATATTCATAATTTACCTGTCAGATATTTTGAGAGACACTGTTCTGATTCTAATCAAATATTCCTTTCTGCTGATGTTTAGAATGGTTTCTCTCAATTTCAGTAATGTTTTCACTAGATTTTTCACATAGGGTGAGGAATAATAATACAGTATCATTCAACTGAATTGCCGTTATGACAGGCTTTACAATGAGCCATTTAAGGCACAACATTTTATAGACTGCTATTAAATGGAATTAATTGCTTCAATTATGTTTCTCCGCATGAAGATGCACATGTATTGAAACACATGTTTATATACACATGCATGTATGTAAATATATACGCTGTGGAAACACATATCTGGACAAAGGAGATAGAGCCACTGCAAAAAATTGGTTTTAAAATCCTGCTTTATAATATTGCCAGAGTCCTAGATAGCAATGCCATTTTCTGTCATAGCCTTTTTTCTATTTTAATGGTTCCACAGTTTTTTCTTAAAGTGAGAGAAAGGGTATTGTGAGATACTTATAACTAGCACACATAGCGAAATCAATGTTTAAGGCTCTTTGTACAGCTACATATGATTCTAACAACTCCAGCCTTTTCTTTCCTCAGTCCTTCCATCTCTGGCAATTTTCTGCATGCCTCAGTTCCTTGACTTGTGTGGTTATTCGAGAACCTCTGGTTCTCTAAAAGCAAAAGGATTAATTTTCTCAGGCTGTGCTGACTATGGGGGCTCTGAGAGATTTGCAGCTCTAACTGCTCTCATTTCACTCATGAAAATATTTCAGTTAGTCAAAGCAGAGGTTTCAAAGAAGTGCAAATCAGGATCATATACGTTCTTCCTCCTTTTCTGAACAGCATCTCTCAGGACTCACTTGTGTCCCTGGGGTGACTCTCAAAAAACTCGCTTGCAATATTTGAAATATCCAGATACCCATAAATGGCAATACATGAGTCTTTCACCCTAAGGCTTGCCTTCTGAAAGACTACCTTATTAGTAAAGGCTGCTACTTCCAGAGTTTGGATAGACAAAGTCTGAAAGACATAAACGAAGAGGCAGAGATCATCCACACCCTGATAAAGCTTAAGTCTGCAGTTACCTTTTTTGGCAAATGAGCAACTAGCACTGCCTTCACACAGCCTTAACCTTCACACAAATATTGTGCATGAGATGAAAAAGAGCAGAATTATTAACAACAACATGTAAGAGTGGGAACCGCATTTCCTGGCCTAAAAGCCTCATCCCTAGCCATGACAATACCTCCCTTTTCCTCTCAAATAGGCACAAAGGGTGTATTTTTTCTAAGTCTTCCAGCCACAAGAGCTAAAGTTGTAAGAACTGGTAAGGCCGACATAAATACATACTCCTATCTCTACCGCCATTGTACTGGACTTCAAACTACCCCTGCTGACTTTTATTATCTCAAACACTGTAATGTTAAAATTGCTGATACTTTTTTAAAAAAATACAGTAATGGCTAAAATTCTGATAAATTACAGTGGGTGTTATTTTTAATAATTAACATAATGGCTGCAGCCTTTTCACTAAAGTAGCAATTAAGTCATCAGAGTTGCCTGGCCTACACAAATTTATTGTGTCTGGTTTTATTGCTCATACCTTCATAACCATTTTGCCGCACAATCTGCCACCAAAGTCAGAAATCATGCAGGGAAAACTGGTAGAAAAAGAAAGGTCATTAATTGAAACTTTTATTTTTTATTATGTTCCACTGATATTAACACAGTTGTAAGTGGCTCTGCATCTCAAACATTGTTTCCCCATGTAATCATCATTATTGCAGGTACAGGTCTATTTGAATATGTTCCTCATTCTGAACAAGGAATATGCACAGGGACACATCACCAGAATCATCTATTTTCAAGGTGCCTTAGCTGTATAGCTCACCTTTTAATACTTGGTTTGTTTATGACCAATATTAGCACCATTTCCCACATCATTCTCCTGGAAAAACTGACTGCTCATGGCTTGGACAGGTGTTCTCTTCATTATGTAAAAAACTGACTGGATGGCTGAGCTCAAAGAGCTGTGGTGAATGGAATTAAATCCATTTGGTGACTGGTCACAAGTGGTGTTCTCAAGGGCTGAGTTTTGGGGATGGTTCTGTTTAATATCTCTATCAATTATCTGGATAAGGGGATTGAGTGCACGCTCAGTAAGTTAGCAGATGACACCAAGTTGGGCAGGAGCGTTGGTCTGTTTGAGGGTAGGAAGGCTCTGCAGAGGGACCTGGACAGGCTGGATCGATGGGCCAATGACAATTGCATGAGGTTTAACAAGGCCAAGTGCCAGGTCCTGCACTTGGGTCACAAAAACCCCAAGCAACGCTACAGGCTTGGGAGGAGTGGCCTGGAGGAAAAGGACCCTGGCGTGCTGGTCAACAGCTGGCTGAAGATGAGCCAGCAGTGAGCCCAGGTGGCCAAGGCGGCCAATGGCATCCTGGCTTGTATCAGGAATAGTGTGGCCAGCAGGAGTAGGGAGGTGATCGTGCCCCTGTACTTGGCACTGGTGGGGCCGAACCTTGAATACTGTGGTCAGTTTTGGGTCCTTCAGGACAAGAAGAACATGGAGGTGCTGGAGTGTGTCCAGAGAAGGGCAAGGAAGCTGGTGAAGGGTCTGGAGAACAAGTCTTATGAGGAGAGGTTGAGGGAACAGGGGTTGTTTAGCCTGGGGAAGAGGAGGCTGAGGGGAGACCTTATTGCTCTCTACAGCTACCTGAAAGGAGGTTGTAGAGAGGTAGGTGTTTGTCTCTTCGCCCAAGTAATGAGCGATAGGATGAGAGGAAATGACCTCAAGCTGCTCCAGGGGAGGTTTAGATTGGATATTAGGGAAATACTACTTCACTGAAAGTGTTGCTGGGGATTGGAACAGGCTACCCATGGAAGTGGTGCAGTCACTGTACCTGGAGGGATTTAAAAGACATTTGCATGTGATGCACATGGACATGGTTTAGTGATGAACTGGCAGTGTTAGGTTTACAGTTGGGCTTGATGATCTTAAAGGTCTTTTCCAACCTATACAATTGTGTGCGTATTCTGTGTAATGCTTATACAAGGTTCCCATATTTCTGGCATGCCAGTCTCATGTTTTTTTCATAGAAGCCAATGTCCTGATGCATAAATAACTTTTGCTATAAACTCTTGTCATTCCACTTGTGGTGAGTTTGTTGGGTTTTTTTTTTCTTTTATTTCCATTGCTGCTGCAACTGCTCCCAATCCTAAAGCAAAGTTCTTGTCACTACAGCAGGTCAGCAAGGAACAGTGAGGTGACTTTTAGCACAAGCCCCATATTTAATACACACAGCAGTCAAATTCCTTTCTCTCAGTCTAGTCTGCAATTTCAAGATTTTGCTATTTCTTTTAAATGTTCCTAAACTGATCAGGAAAGGAAGCCAACAATTAGGCCATAACGATTTGCTTTATGCCTGACCTTTTTGGTGGCCTTAGACAAAACTTTAATATCTCTGTACCTTGTTTTCCCTATTTGTTTTGAGCAGTAGTGATAATAGTGACCCCAGAAGTCAAAACTCTGAGCGCTTTGACCCTGGTTCAGCAAAACACCTGCATGCTTTGGCTTTCATAGGGCTTTCCCAGCAATCCAAAATCAGACGTAGACCAAGTTTCTCCTTATCTCTCTAATATTTTTGTGACATCTTAAGGAAGTTCTTACAATCACATATTTCTCCTAAGTACCTCCAAGTTGCCCCTTTAGATTATAAGAATATTTGGGAAACGGATGTTCACATGGCCCCTAATGTATAACTCCATAGTGATAGAAGAGTCACAGAAGTGGAAATGTATCTATTTTGGGGACCTACACCAGTGGCCTTTAAGTGGACGCAAAGTATTTCCATGTGTTTGATAAAGAAAACCATCTCCATTCAGAAATAAATGGAAAGAGAGACATAATCACAGCCCTGAATGGTCAGGAGCCATCCTGCCTTGACAGCCTCCATGCTGCTTACTGGAGATTTGTGTGAGCATAAATGTGGTTCCAGTCATGTACTACAGGTAAGACCATGGACATGGCCAAGGACCATGGAGTAGCCAGCGTGTTATCAATCAGCAGCTGAGCTTACCTTATTCATGTTTCCATGCCTCAAGCTACCACTAGACTAAACCACCTAGTAATAAAGTATTAATATACAGCAGGTGCCTAATTATGTAGGCAAAGTTACAATTGACCCACATTGTCATGGGAAAATTGTGATTTTGAAAATCCTAGCTGAAGGCTTTGCAGAAACAGTATGCTGTCACATCAAACCCAGTCACATCAGGTATCCTGGTCCTTGGTATAATACGAGACCCAGGGAGACTGATCAGTTTAAAAAGAGAACCTAGTCTGCCCCAGGCAAAAATATAATTCAGAGCAACACTAATTCACACTACCAAATGGAATAAGACAGCAAGCTTTCTGCCCTGTCCTCTCGCTCTCTCTTCAGCTACCCTTCCTCCCTACAAGGGAAAAAAAAAAAAGGAGTCTGCCTCGCCAGCTACTGCAGCTTCAGGGGATTATTATTATTATCCTAAACACCAGTTTAAGTCAGAACATTCTTGCTATCACAAACAAAACTCTATGTGTGTATGCTGGGTAAATAGGAAGCTTTACGGTAAGACGGTATCTTAGTCATCTTTTGCACAGGTATACTATCCTTACTATCCTTCATTTCTAACTAAAGGAGGTACTATCCCAGACACTCATTAAAGGAATTAAATATGCTGTTTTTAATTCCTCTAAACCCAGGAAAGTAACTCCAGATATGCTCACGTTTCGTATGCCCAGCAGCATCACCAGTTCAGGCATTAAGGAAGCTCTGCTCCTGCAATAAAACCACAGTGTTACTCTAGGTGCTGGGGGTTTGTCCTTCCCCCTGCCCTGATTTCCCTTGCTGCAATCAACAGCTAAATTGATCTGACACTTCATCCGTACAGCAAGGTCCCCAGGGAGAGGGTACATATGCAGTGTGTGGAGTTCACTGGGGAAGAGAGGACCGGGGGGGTGCGGGAGTGGGGGGGGCAGGCGGGGTGGAGATTAAGGGTTCAAAAGTAAAGTCATCAAAAATAATGAGGCTGTTCCGCCCAGCTTCCACTGCAGCAGAGGAGCAAAGTGCCCTTTCAAATTGGGTGTCCCAGCTCCACAGCTGAAATAACTGGTCATAGAAAGCTGCAAGCAAATTGCCTTGACAAGGCTGTTACTGTTGTAAGAGTTCAAAGGTTTTGGACACTAGGTCAGTGGCTGCCAATCAAGCAGACAGAAAAAGCTGCTCGTTGAGCCTGTAATTTCTACCTAGGCCGCAATTATCCCTGACTATTCCTGTACCTCAGCAGCTCCTCTGATTAAACCAGCCTCCCTTTTACATCTCTTTCAGAGTGCGATTCACACACTAATTAGTTGCCTGCTCTCCACTGGGATGTCAGACCCTCAGTCAATTTATCTCTATTTCAGCCTGCTCAGAGTGACTTCCCCAGTTATCAAAATTTAATCATGCCTTCAAAAATGTTGAAAAGTGGTCATTAGAGGCAAAAGGCCACAGGATACAATATTCATTTTTCTCTATCTTCCAGTCATCCAGCTGGCATCTATAATGGATATCCTGGGGGCTGTGAGAACACGTTGATTTATGCAACCTTGCTCTTGCTCTCACTGTGGTGCACCAGGCTGCTTTAAAGAACAGGTTTTAACAAGGTCTGAGGTGGGAGGACATTAATCATGGTAGCATTGTATGTGAAAAAGGGTGCTGTGTAGTCAGAAGAACCCCCTACAGCAGGGCAGTTAGATTTTTTTACCACCTTCTCAGAGATAAAGGAGAGTTTGACAATTGATTAGACCTTTCTGTAACCTTGCAGTCCTGTGAAATGATGAGAGAGAGAAAGGGAGGGGAAAGAATAGTGAGAGGGGGAGGGAGAGAGACAGAGAATGATTCTCATACTGACGGTCTTAAATGTGCAATAACTTTATGATTCTTGACTGAAACTGGCTATCAAAATCAGTCCCAACTCAATACAGTCTAAAAAAGAAGATCATTCTTGGAATAAGGGTCCTTTCAGCTGTACATGTCAGAGGCAATCATGGGCACCAGCAGCCTGCAGTGACTCCCCTGAATACTCTGTATTGCACAGTGAAACCCTGATAAAAATGGCATTGGATAACATCAATCCCAGCTGTAACGTTTTAAAGTAGGTTTCAGCAAAATCAACAGTGATGAATTGAAATTTGTTGACAATAGGATGAGGAGGGGTGGGACATGAGTGGGGGGGAATTATTATTATTCTCTCTTTTTCTTCCTTGAAACCAGAGGAATGATTTCCAAGCCCGGGTGCATGCAACTGAATGCATACATTTGCATGCAATGAGCCAATGCAGAATATGAAGGTAAAATCTGAGTGTGCAAATCAGATACTTGCCTTTGCCCATGGAGAGTTCCCTGGTGAGCAATGCATATGCAAATGAGTGTTGAAAACTAGGCTCGCCTAATTTGTTTAATCTACCATGGTGTCGGGGTCTTTGCCCTTGTCCAACATAGAGGATCAGAGGGTCACAACTTAGAGTGGCTAGAGGCAGACACAGTGAGAGTACACATTATATTATGCCACCCCCATACCACTCTGGCGATATGACTTAATCCTGAACTGCAGTCCTCCTGCTATTTCAGTCGTGAGCTTTTCTCTCTACCACATGCAATAATTGCAATTTTCCATTCTCCTGTCCTGGGATCTCTCAAGCTGAAGAAGTCCTCTGAGCTCTCACCCTCCCTTCTCGCTGATACTTGAGACCCTGGGGGTAAATGTTCAACACAGTATGCAGACATTGAGCTGAACAATTCATTACTGGTATGGGCAGGAGAATGCTACTAATCCTCATATCATGCTGGAAATTTAACCCTGGATGTCATAAGAGACTGTTCTTCTCCACAGACAGAACAAAAATGAGCTGGAAAGAAAGTGAAAAATAAAATAAAAATCAAGATCATTCTCCAGTTCCCCCTCTCTGCTTTGGTGGACTGAAAACGCTTTCCTGGCTGTGGCAGGTCTGCCAGCCTACCTCAGTTTTTCCTCTCCCATGCAGGTCACTGCCAACTGCTTGAGAAGGTACGGAGAGCCTGTCAAGGGCAATCTTTGTCCGTGTCAGATTCTGGTCTAGGTATTACAGCTCAGTAAATGAAATTGCATCGGACCTTTAAAAGCTCTGGAGTCACGAAGTGTTGGGACAATTTTTTTTATACTGTAGAAGGTCATTCCCCATAGTGCCTTCTCCCAGGAGAATGTGGAAATGTCTTCCAGGCTACAACTCAGTTCACATGTTTCAACCATGCACTGCAGTCCTAGATATTAAGGACTTCTGCATTAGGTTGCTAACCTGTTTCTTGGTCTTTCCTTCTGCAGAAGGAAAGACATCAAGCACCAGCTATTCTTCTTGAGCATATCAGCTCCTCCAGGCAAACAGCTCACTTGTCACTAGGCAGCCTATGTTATGATACATGATAAGACACACAAAATTATTTAGGCTTACAATTTAAAGGGGGATATTCGAGGTATGAACATGAGAGTGCATGTGCCTAGCCACATTAATTTCAAACCAGATCCTTTGAATTTAGGTGTACTGTTTATACAAGCAAAGCCTGAGTACATTAGTCAAATGTATTCAGACATAGCATTTGCCTTGGACTGCAGCAGTCTGAGTGATACTAAAAGGTCACTCAGTTCCTGAAAAACGCCGAATGAGTTCTCCTACATCTTGTACCCGGGTGTCCAAGGTGATGTATGTGAGGGGGCCGCTGTGCATCACATGCTACCTGTATTCCTGGGTGAACTGTGAACTGCGTTCAGCCAGGCCAGCGCATAAAGACCCTGTCTTTATGCTACCCTACAGGGCACATCAACCCCATGGAAGAATAGGTTTGCTGAATCCTGCCCTCAGCACCTCTGCAAAACCCAGCAGTGAGGCTTTTGAGAGGAAATGTCAGTTTTCTGCTATGCTTTTTGTGCTTTCAGTCAATAACATATTCTGCAGGCAGGACATATGTAGGACATCTCTCAGAAAAGAGGCAAAAAAGACTTAGAGGCAGGAAGGATGGATCTTGAATGTAAGCACCAAAACCTGGGTGCAGCTGGTTTTTACTCAGAAACAGATTTGTGATATTTCTTTCCTGAACCACACAAGATTATTCAAAGAATATTGATGAGTAAAAATATGATCTATTTTCCTGGACTATTAAAATCTGACAATGTATGTGAATGAAAGGAAATGAAGGATCCTGGAAAATATTAAGTGTATGAGAGTAGTAACCTGTAATTGGTAGTATTTTGGACAGTGGGTATTTTGCATCAACATCTTCCCGTACTGTACATCAACTACAGAGAAACAGAGGCATTAGATGTTCTCTCTGTTTGGTAGAAGTGAGTGGAAGTACAGTACTAAATTATGGTTTTGCTCCAATTGCTCTGTCCTCCTGGCACTGTTGGCAACCACGAAAACTGTAATTTTCATTAAAAGGCTCATCCAGATATTTGGCAGCGATTATATGATTCCTAGAGCCACTCAGTCACAAACAGACAATTAACCCATAAAGCAGTGCTCATATTAGATTTATTTTCATTTTTATTATATATCAGTTGTACAAAGACAGAGAAGAAACTGCAAGGATGTTTACCATTAAAAAAAAAAAAACACCACAAGGCAACAAGACAGTACAGACCACAGAGTTTAGCAGTTTAGTGTCTATTTTTTATTTCAATAATATAACAGAATGAAATCAAGTTAAGAGCTACAGACAAAATCAATTTAAAAAATAGAATAAAATATCCAGATTACATGGAGAACATGAAGGAATAATAAATCACTTTCAACATTGAAAAAATTCTGACTATAACCAATGATAAAATTATAGGAATTAATAAATGTATATGCATCCACTTTCTGGTGTGTGCATATATGTTTGCATATACATTTATGTGGACGTAAGGCTGAGGTCATATAATAGTGGAACTGAAAAGTGTCAACTAAAAGCTAATGCAATCATAATGTATATAAATCACTTTCAGACTGTCAGAGACTCATTCTTTATTTTTCCTTCTTAAGGATCCAAACTGGCATAAAGCAAGTAGTTCAAGAGACATAATTTTTCAACTGAAAGATTCTTAGTAATGGACTATTAGTCAGATCCAATAAACACAACAGTCATTTACATACTGTGGTAGCAGTATAGACACAGTGCACTCACCAGAAAAAGTTATATGCTAAAACTTTTCAAAAGCCTTAATTAAAGTAACACATTACAAACCATGTGATCCTAAGCCACTCCACCAGATTTTCACTGGAATTTCTGGGATTTTACTCTAAAAATTATCGTTCAAGCAAATAAGTAATCCCAAGCAGTTTAACTGAAACTGCAGTTGTCAGCCAGGAAAAGTCTTAAAGCTCCTAACACAAACTTTGAAGTGTTTGGGAGCCCTTGTACTGCTTTCAAGCAAACAGCTTCCTTTCTTGAAAACTGAATTTCTGAAGATTCTTGTTTCGTTGTGAACATACCCACTTTTTATCTAAATGTAAATTATAGGATAGACCTACACTGATATCCATTAAAAAAAATTGTCAAAATAGTTCAAAATAAAGGCTTTTCAAAACGAGCAACAGCCATTTTTTTTCATAGATTGCAGTAACTAAGAGGAGCGCATGTATTCAAAAGCCCAGGTATTGTCCATTTCACAAACACCACCAAACATTTTAAAGCCAAGTATTGTTTGTAAATATGAACTCAGAGATATTTTCTTGGTTATGCATTGTAAAATGGAAGTAATAAAGTACAGTCAAATAATCTTTTTCAATCAGTGTCTTCATTTCACATTTTTTATCCTTGCACAAGGTAGCTACGGAGTTAGAAGCCACTGCAAAATACAGGGAAATAACCAGATAACATGAATATTACTCAGCACAACTAAATACACACTTTCAAGGTATACAGATAAAAAAACCCACATGTTCTAAAGTAACCCACATATAGCAAAATTATAACCCCGCTATATTTATACACATGGGTGCAGTTTTCATACACTATTATAGTCTCATATATATCTTTAAATCATGCTGCGAAAGTTTCTGCCTTCCCCTAATGCTGGCTCTAATTTAGGATGAACAACTACTCTCATAAAGAAAAACTGCTGCTGCTGCTGTTTATTAGGCTGCAGAAAGGTCTCGCTGACTAATGTCCCAGTATTAAATGAATGTGGAATAATAAGAGCTGATTTATTTGTGCTCCAGTAGGATAAAGCTGCCACTGATTTTACAAGAAACTATTCATCTGAGGGCTACTATAGCTAGTAAATTGTGGTTGTTGCTGAAATTAGTCTCCAGGCCTTCATGCAATCTACAGAGTGAAGTAGCAATGCGGTAATAAAGCTATTGTGAGTACTTGGTGTATTTAAAAGGTCCCCCTTTTATCCCTGTCTTAAGGGATTCTAAAAGTCAGCTTTTAGAGATTCCCACCAGAAACTCTACTGGCCTTTGCCTACAATTTACATTTCTACCCTGGGAATGTATGAGAATTAAAAAAAGTATAGGTGGCGATAAAGCAGAAAAAAATCTCATGCTTGTTGGTTTTGCATTTTTTTTTCTTTTACACAGCCTGGAGTAATGTTTTCATTTCAGCATTATAGTGGGTACACAGCTCTCTGTCCAGCCCAGAAATCTTAATAAAAAGAACAGTAAAGTGAATTCTTGATAAGATAGCAAAAAAACATTCTTTAAGATTTCATTAAAACTTTCTGATCTTTGTGCTTAGATAATAACAAATCAAAAATGAACCAAATCACATTAAAAGATACAAAATGAAATTGACTGAACAGCAAGGAATTACCAGAGCCCTTTAAAAATAGGAAATAATGGTAAATTACATAAATAAGAATTTAAAAGTGAAAACCATACTTACACAGGATTGTAAGCATTATACCCTGATCCAGCAAAAGGCTGAATAATATTACATTGAATAGACATTTGCAGAGATATGAATAAATTTCTGAATTCTATGGACAACCACCCAGACTGAAAATAAAAGTGAAAGACTTTTCATCAAATTTATAAATCTCAGCATGTAAATTTTATTTAAAATTAATTACATTTTTGTCTGTCAGGAATAATTCTTCCAGGCTAAAGATCAGGTTATATTTCCAGAGTTAACTTTATTTTTCTGATTTGTACCTATTCCCTGAATAAAATACAACACACAACGTCATTCTCTAAGAGTTTGTAGTTACTAGACCCACTTCAGCTGGAATAAATGGACATGCATGTTCTACAGGTATTTGTATATTAGACGTTGCAGCCCCTATTTCCTTCATAAGACCCTGTTGGTAATACTGCTATAGTGTTGTCGGCATGATATACGTTTAGGTCAAAATACGTATCAGCAGCACACATCACCTGAAACTCTGACATTAACTCTCACAACTGATCCTGAAATAGCAATGTAACTGTCAAACAGAGGGTCCACACACACACCAAAAGGCATAGACCAAATACTATCTTAAAACCTTACAAGTGAGATAGGACACCTCCTATGAATAATTCTGCCACTTCATTTTACCCTTCCTACTGTTTTTGTTGCCTATTTTTGAAGTGAGCATGAAAGTAAATAGGATCTATTTAGCCTTAGCATGAAAATGCAGGCTGGGATTTCTCCAGGTGAAGGGCATTCGTTAGTGAATTATTTCAAGGCACTGAACAAGCTGAGAGAGTCCTCTACCTCCAGTTCAGAATTTGCTAGGTAACACTTCTCACCTATAGTGGATTTTATTTCTTTGTACTGTAAATATAGTGACAACTTTTATCCATAAAATATATTGCACTTATCCATAGAGCTTCTTGTTTTCAGATGAAAGTTTATCAGCCTTTTATTTTCATACAACGCTTTATAATTGAGTGTTATGCCTTGCATCTTCAGCTATCCGATCGCTACTTTCAGGTGCAGTCAGTCTTTACTGTATATTATAAACATTTCTCAGAGCATATACTTAATAGTGCCAAAAGCTCCACAGGAGAGGGCTATTGTTAGGACAATACTAGAGCTTAAAGTTCATTTTCAGGATGGGAGGAGGCATTATTCCATATACTTGAATGTTAGCGTCCATGATAATTGTAGGAAAACTTACCACTGCCTCTAAGCTTTCCATGTCCACACATTCATGTACAAAGGAAAAGTTCATTTGCCGAAAATCAAGATTTTACTAGGCTGTTAGGCACTAAAATTATTATCAAGCTCAATTCAAATTTCTAAAATTATAATCTGTTTTTAGACTGAAGGAACAAGTGTTAAAAACTTCTTTCTGTCAGTCCTCTCCCTTCAACAACTTTTGAATGTCTTCTTGTTGCAAATGGACAGGAGTTGCACATTTTAAAGAAGGGAAGAAATGCAATGAAATACACTAAAAGATACTGAAGGTAAACACCAAGGTGTCCCAGGTTAGGGAAATAAAGTTAGCATACAGTCTTGGCCTTGAGTGATACATAGATAGCTTCTTCTAGATTGGAATTACTTTAGCGGGTAAAATCTTTCTGCAATAGCTTGCTTGTCCTGTCTTCCTCTGTTAATATCATCATACTGTTAGCTCTCTCCTAGTTTACTTTAGCTTCCTGTTACTACAGTTTATGAGGTGGTATTTGGTGCAGTGCATGTCAGAGTATTATCACAATTTTAATGGAGATTTCAATACACACATTACACCAACAGAGCATGATAACTGCTGTTCAGAAAATGAGATTTATTAGTATGAAAATAGCTAGAGTGTCAACAAAGGTTTTAAAGCATTCTAGCTACATTCTTTCTCTTTTTTTCCACATTTTTTCAAGCATTTTTGTAAACTGAAAAAAGACTACCTCCTTTATGAAGGAACTTTTTCAAAGAAAACCAGGTGATTTTTAATCAGTGTATCAGATATAGCTGCTAAAAAATCGGGGTGTCAAAGTAAAGCACTTCTAGTGGTGTTCTCAAAAAGAAAAAAGAGAAAAAATCTGAAGGTTTCTTTATTAGCATCTGGCAATGGATTTTTAAAACACATTATCATCATTACAGAAACACTTATTTTCTCCATCATTCATAAGGTGCAATGCTGGTTGGTGCTCATCTTCATTCTCTTGTCAGAATAAAATGGTTTCTGAATTAGAAGCTGCCCTTTTATTGAAACTGAAAGGATAAGTTTACTTCTTAAAGCTCATTTGTAACTTTAGCTGTTCCTAAAGTGACAGTAACACTCACTACAGATGCATGTTTCATTGATTTATTGTCTGTGGTTCTATTTAGTTCTACTCAGGTTTTTGTGTCCTGTCTAATATTGGGTAATTAAGTTCTAGATTTAGGAAAAAGTCTGTATGGATTAATGCTATCAATTACTGGGAGTAAAAAATAAACTTCTGTTTGTCTGAACATCAAGAAATCCAGAAAGGAAGAGTTCTTTTTCCCCCATTGTCCAAACCCTTTCAGCCAGAACAGAGTCCAAAACCATCTCTTCTTAGACAAACCTCTCTTGGTAGTAGTTCAAGTTGCTACTCGTTCCCAATTTTTCTCTTTCTTCTCTCTGTTTTTCTGTGATGCTTTCTTTGCTCTCCTTTCCTCTTTTTCTCTTCTTTCTTGTAATCATACTTTGACTGCACATTAGAACTGAACATGGTGAACAATATAAGAACATTCATACATACAATTCAAATGATTTTGTGGAACTCTGTTTGCTGAAAATGGTGCCAGACACTAGTCTTTGGGGTAAAAACTGCTTTCATTTCCCAAAGAGTCTTGGCATTTTGCATAATTACATTCTCGCTGTCTTCTGTATAAACATATGAAGATCTCAGGAATAGTTTGCTGTGCATATGCAGCGCTCACAAAGATTTAATTTAAAGAATTAAAATTAACAAAATTAGTCTGAAATTTTTCTTTGGCAAGTATTAGAGGATAATCTAAGGAATTTGAGTTACAGTTCTCATGTAAGGATGAAATTCAAGCCACAGTTGTGTTGTAGCTGGGTGTCAGGATTGTGGTTGTGTGCAAACCCCACGCAGCTTGTCATCCAGTCCCCATGTCATGCAAGAATACTGCAATGAGTTCTGCAAAGGGGTAAGAACAGACTGGCCTAAGGCATGGTGATGGACTCCACTTGTAGCCACCTTTGCAACAAAGCTTTTGAACAGATGCTACAGAACTCTCTAGGAGAATTCTGGAGTCTGGCAGATCCCCCCAGGCAGCTCCTGATGCACATAGGCCAACTGATGGGCACTATTTGTACACTTACATGTGTTGATGAATATCTGGGGTGGAGACTCTGCCCATCCTAGAGATGCCCCCAGGCAGTTCCAGCTGCAAATCTGAACAAATTGCACATTGATGAGACCTTAGTAAATTTCAGAAACTAGCCCTGCGGATACAGACAGAGCCATGTAGGACAGCATTTTCTACTGGCTAGTTGTGTACATCTGTGTTGTACACAGTTTCAGATAATCAACAGCAACAGATTAATTGTGCACATGTGGGAGTGCTCACATAGGACAGCTGACCAGGTGGATTAAAAGAATTAATCAGAACAGCAGTTCAGGGAGTCTCAGCTGATCCAGCTGAGGAAGCTGTTGTGAAGCGCTTCACAACCCAGACAACTGACCAACCTGTTCAAGAGATTCAGTTCCACATGTGATCACTGCCCTTCGCAAAACATTAAATAAAATCAGTTTTCAACAAACATCCTGTCCACAAGTGACTGTGGAACAGAAAAATTATGTGCTGGAAATCCATCCTAGAGTCTATGAACCCATACTGAAACATGTAAGATGTCAGCACTGAGCAGGTAACAGCAAGTCTTAAACATAGTTTCTGAGATTATCCTTACAATAATATTTCTGTAGATTTACAGAGGTAAAATTCGGTAAAATTCAGCCAAGATTTTCTTTTCTGAGATATCCTGAGAAATATATGGAGGAGCTTTCAGAAACCATCAGAAGAACCTAGAAAACTAATGGATTACTTTATTAGGGCTTGGTGATGTATTGACTTTCAACAAAATATCTCAGTAATAGTTCTATGAAGGACATATTTTTGTTCAAGTTAGTGTATTTTGAAAAATTATTTTTTCTTGTAAGTACAAAGTAGATAGCTTCCTTCTATCTTCCTTCCATATTTATATCACTGCATCGTTCAACTTTTGTTCACACAATACCTTTGGGGGGATTTTTTTGTTTGTTTGTTTGTTTGTTTGTTTTGTTTAGACTAAGAACAAAGTGTTTTGTTAGCATTAAGTAGGAAGTTGTTCATCTTAAGTGAAATTTAGGACATATTGAATTCAACAGAAAATCCCCTGCAGAGAAGGATTCTCACCTCAACTCTTTAAAATGCTGTGGAATAAATTAAGAATGAGAAAATCAGTCTAGCAAAACAGCTACTGACAACAGTTTTCTGGAAATGACTGCCCAAGCTTTTAAAAGAATCTTCTTCTAATCAGTTTACCAATTCTATTTGTGCTTTGTTTTTTGTTAATATCATGGCAAACTTCCAGACAAAAGTATTTCTAGAAGACATCTGCAACAGATTTTTAATAGAAACCTGAATAATTTCTTTTTTATTTTAAAAAGCTACCATCATCAGTGATATTTTGTTGATTGTTTGCTGTTTCAGTCAATATGGTAGGATAGATATTAATTTCAGTCTAATAAGGAAGAAAAAAACCCAAACAATTTTGAGTTATAGAGGGACAAAACACGTCAAAGAAAATTCAAATTCTTACAGCTGTGTGATCAAGGTCAAAGATGATGAAAGAAGACAAAAGGTAGCAATATGGAAACTGTGAAACTACAGCATGATTAAAATCTCATCTTACATCAAGGAAATTGCTTGAACACAAATAGAATATCTTCTAGCTAACTTTTTACTCTGTAAACCTTTTAGATGTTCTTGGAATGTTTGATGAAATTTTCTTCCCCTGTAGAATAGCCTTTTGTATCTTTTCTTATTAGTGTGGACCTGCAGCCATTAAACATTAATCCTCTGCATAATGAAACTGTGAGAATGGATTTCTATGAAATTTCGCACATTTGTTAGTCTGGTGAGGAAGATGCTCATTTTCATGCCTGGCTTTTCAAGGTTTTCTGATTAAAAAAAGCATCTTTAAAATCAAGACTGGTTGGAAGCTGAGAATAATTTGTTTCATTCTTATTGGTGTTAATGTTTCAATTTGATATTTAATAACAAAAGAAAACATCCAAAAATACTCAGTGGGAAATACTTGGGTTCAAATGAAGCACATAGTATGTAGCAGAGCATGCATAACTCTTACTAGGCACATAAGTACCATATGCCCAGCACTATCCAAGTAAGCCAAGTGAAAATTCACAAGAAGTACATCATACTTCATACTTGCATAGCATCACACCTTCCAGCATTTCTTTGCACCTGTGCAAATCTAGTTATTTTAGATATAAGAAGTAACTGGATCTACACATGACCAGTGTTTCAAGACTTAAGAAGGTTGGCAGGGTTGTCCCCAGATTTTAAGGTTTGGAGTATTTATGATAGCAACATAGGAATGACCCTTTGCAGATGGGGAATAGCAGGTTGCAAGCAGTCGTATTCACCTGGGAGGAGATCTTGGATGAGACAATAAGGTAAACTGTGGACTTGGTGAAACCGCATTGGGTTAGTTTTGGGAACCAGAGAGAATAAAACTCTTTCACCAGACTCCCGTCATGGGTGGAGATGCCCAGGTAAATTTGTGGTTAAATGCAGTCAGGGTGATGACACTCCCAGTCTGCCTTCTGAGGCCATTATCCAATGCCTTGGCAAGGGGTAAGGGTCATCCATGACAGACATTCTTTTGGCTTCAGCAAGCGTCTTCCATAAGTGGAGCATTCCAGAAATGCAGCAGAAATTTGTCTGCCTATGCATAATAGAGCACGTGGGCCATGTTTGTCATCAGCACCCCCAGTAACCAAGTGCAAAAAAATAAGTCATTGCATTTGACATAACTAAGGGAAATGGGGATTTTAGAGCGTAACATTAGCATAGATATATCAACATTTTCTTTAGCTGGGTTTTAAGCACATATCTAATAATTTATACATGCAGTTACCTAATATTGGCACACAGTCCCAGTGCATTATAAATGCAAACATAGACCCACATCTTATTAGTTCCTGAGTGAATTTGGAAGTGTCGGTCCTGGAATGCTTTCCTTGAGGGAGATGGATGGTTTCACAAGTTACTTCAGAAGTGTGTAGGGTAGAGCAGATCAAAGTAAAACTTTGCAAACATCTAACAAAGAACAGATACAAGTGAATTTACAAATACCGTAATAAACTGAGAAGACAAATGCCCAGAGTGTTAGATAGTTAACCTGCTGTGATTCTGAGATTCTGAGAGTAGGGGAGAAGAATTAGCAAGAGCTGCGGTTTTTCAGGATTCAGTAGGATCTGTCAATCACAGCTCCCATTCTGAATTCTGTTGCCCACTACTAACCAATGATTTAACAGGCACTTTAAAACTAAAATGTAGCTTCTAGAGTTTCAAAAGCAGCCAGAAGATCCCTTCCCTTGGACAAAATCATATTAAAAAGCAGCCAGTAGTTACACACAGCACTGTGAGATGAGATTGCCTAAAGCCTGTGGAGTCCACTACACTTTAAAGTTTCAGATGAGATAGAGATGTCACTTTGGGTGGGACTCTGCTCTCATTTAGAGTTAAGGCATTTGGGATACACCATCTCAAAACATGAGATGTTTCTCAGTCATCAAAGCTGAAGCGTTCCTGCTTCTAAAAAGTAAATGAAGATATATAGAAGGTAGAAAGGATACAAACACCACATAAAAAGACCAGTATGATCACTGACACAAATGTCTTTCTTTGTTCATAATTTTATGAGTTAAAACTCCATACTTATTATTCTTCATTCCCTCCAGAGTCATTCTACAACCCCTGTAATGTATTTTTCTATCAGTTTGAGCTTACTCACTCCCCATCTATCTACCAATTTCCTTTCCCTCTTATATATGAACTGAACAATAGGATCCTAAAATAAATAGATAAATAGATCGTTGTGTTGGGTGGTTTCTCCTCAGCAACAAATAAATGGTTGTTTGGGAGAGATTTCACTGGGCAGCTTTATGGACCAGTTTAAGAATGAAAGACATGCTAAAGAGAAAATTGTGGCAGAAAAGCAGTGTGAAAGATGGTGGAAATTGACAAAATAAGAAAATGGAGTGGACAAAGGTAGATAAATAAGATCAGAATTAGGCCTTGTGTGTTAAAAGATTTGCATTTAACATTGCAGCATGTAGCTGATTGCAAAGCAACAGGAATGTAGCAGCACCTGTCTGCTAACCTCAGGAACTGCCACTGTTAAATTTGATTTCACTCATTTAATAAGTATCAGTAAGAATCAGAGACACTGATATGTTGCAGTGTTGGGAAATAAAATGGCATTTATTGGCAAGTGAAAACATCTAGATGGGTCAGTTTTCCAATTCTGGATTCAAGTCACATTATACATACTTGCAAAGTATCTAATTTTCCATGTTCCCTCACCTCTGTGACATAAGATTAGTGAACTTCAGATTGTCACAGAGTCACACCTGTATCACTTAGGTGAATCCTTTAATAAAATGCATGGATAAGTACTGGGGGAAGAGGCTTTCTACTGACAGAATGATATAGAATGACAGACTGTAGATTTCCAAGACATTGGGTATGCTTTGTAAAATTGCCCTGCTTTACAAGCATAAATCTAGATAGTTAACCTACGCCAATGTTGGGGGCAGGAGGAAATTTTGCCCTTGCAATAAGAAAAGTATACAGACATTCCAAAAACAAATAATAGAGGATAAAATTAAAAAAAAAAAAATAACAGAATCAATGTTTTCTTAATTTGCTGATTGTCCACAAAATCATTTATGTATCAAGATAGAGAGCACATTAGAAAATGACAAACACAAACTTAATGGATAAAACAGAGAATTAAAGTGTTGTTATATTGTATAGCATGTCTAGAAAGTCATCAAGACACATAAACTAAAACTGATCACTTGAGTACAACAAAGAGACACAAGAAGCTAAGCATATTGGCAGAGTGCAGTTCAGGCTGGTGCCAGAAAGAGAAATCCCAGCACTTACATGACTACTACAAGTCATATAAAAAGGTGCCAATATTCAGCTAATCAACCACTTTGAGCATACACTTAGTCAGAAGAACTATTCATTAAAACAATAGGTGCCAAGGAACATATTTGCTTTAGGGTTTTTTTCTCCAAAGACAAACAGTAAAACTGTCCAAAGCACCGTAAATATTTGTTTCTTTCACAGAAAAAAATATTTGGACACATAGGGCCAAGATTTGCAACATTATCAAGATGCTAGAAATGCCAATAAACTTGAATTTCTGCCCTCCAAAGGATTTCTGAATTTCTGAGGTCCAGATGCCTCAAACAATACCTGTAGCATACATTCATATCTCAGTCTGGAAGCATATTTGTACGTTATAAGGAAGATAACTCCCCTTGACTTCTAGTTGACAAACTCAGCCTACTTAGGGACTATTAGAAATCGTACATTTAAAGGTGGCATAAAGATATTGAAATGCCTCTGAACAAGCTCATCTTTCCACGCAGCAGAGTGAAGGGCCATTCAGAGGCATTTACTGGCATCCCAGAAGCAGGACAGCATTGCAAATTAAAAGGATAAGTAGAGGCAGAACTAATTAAGCCACTGCAAGTACTGCTAGACCACTTTGGGGTCCAAAGCTCCTACTGACATTGTATGGCACCATGCAGAAGTACAGGAAGATCTTATTTACCCTTTTGCAGCTTACTTGAAATTCATACCTGTCCGCTACTGTAAATCTCATCCTCAGGTCTTAAAATCTCATTTATTCTTAAAGTGCGCCTTCTTCAAATGGAAGAGTACTGCAATGTATTTTATTAGATTAAAAAAAAATATTTGGCACACAAACATTAGTCACACCAAGGACCCTTCACTTTTGCATGTTGCTGCTCACTGAGGTATCTCCCTCAAAAATGTACCTAACAGATTTTTTTCTATGAATAGTAGAAAGTCTGGGTAAATACCATTCTTAGAAGGGCTATTAAGTACATTTATATGACTTCAGTAGAGAGAGATGACCATCTATAGTAGCCAAAATCCTGCCCCACAATAATATATTAGTTTTGACATTACTGGAAATGACACAATCTTTGTCCTTGTGATCAGTGATTGCACAGTAACTGAACATTCAAAATGGCCCAATTCCTGCCATCGACCCTGTCAGTTACATAGCAAACAGAGCCTATATTTGTATAGCTCTCTGGCTTCAAATGACTTATGTAGCATCTTCTCACACTGAATTAAACACTACCCTAAAAGTCTAATCCTTATTTATGATAAGATCCTTTTCACCTCTGTTCATAAAGGATGTACTCATTTAAATGTCCCTCTACTCCCTGTCAGAGTATATAGGAGGCTTAGCACAAATGAAAATCTATTCCTAAATACACAAAAAGATGAAGTGACTGGGTAATGTATTGAAATAATTTCCTCATCACTGCAGAGGATATGCACATATATCTGCTTCTCATTGGGTGTCTATTACTACATGTATGCGAACATTTATTTGAATGCTGTTCTTCTTTAAAGGGCTTCCTACACACTTACCATATGGATCACAAGGAGACTGTTAGCATGGTTTGCCCTCATGGACCAATATAGAAAAAAAGACAATAGTGGAAAATTAATAATGTCATCAGGTCAAGGGCACTTGGTAGGACAGAGCCAAAAACGGTCTCTTGCCCACATTTACACAGAATACCTTGGGGGGATTGGGGGTGGGGGAAATACTCTGCTCATGTGAAAATCCTGAGCCTTTGTAACTATGGAAGCTACTATATTGTACATATCTCTACAGTCAGAGTTCTTCTGTCAGTATATTTAAACCATGAAGTGCTTTTGCTGCTGATTTGGCTATTATGGGAGGAAAATGACCTGTAAAGATGTTTTGAGAGGCTAAGCATTTTGCATACATTATGGCAACGTGAGACATAAAGAAAAGTGGTAGGAATGAAGTTTACTAAAGTTAGTACAAGCAAATTTATTTTCCATATCACAGCAAGGACTTCATAATCTTGTAAACTAAAGGGAAACGAGTCTGTCAAGATAAACACTTACAGAATTTGGGATTTGCAGGATCTGTTGGAAAACATTTCCCACCTGCAAAAAATATGCTTTTAAAATTACAAAGGCAAATAACACATAACTTCTGTATTATTAGACCTCCCTACAGTGTTGCCAAGCAGGGAGCACACATGTGAAGGTATTTTAAGTGCAAGTCCCAGTTTCCCGTAAACACACAGGTTGCTATTGCAATAATTTTCCCAAGGGCTGTGATGAGGGCAGAGGGCAGACAGTAGGCCCAGGAGCCTGTTCACCATGCTGGCACAGACTGGTACCTAGCAAGGGGCACAAAGACCACAGTCCTCCCAGGCATCTCCGGGAGATAGACACTTTCTAGACCAGTGCTTCTCAGATGCATGATCCTGTATATTTTCATGTTCTTATGTATCTGTGCTCCTCTGCTGTTCTTCAAAGGAGCCAAGTCCCCAGGCAGCTGGACTTCAGGTAAGCCACTCAGAACAGTTCCTCCTCAGCTAATGCTGTCAAACCAAACTGGCAGCAGACTACATGTATGATGAGTGATGCCATTCTCAGAGGTCCCCATGATGTGAAGGAAAGTCTTTCCATGTGGCCCCGTGGGTTTTGGTTCAAGCATCCAGTCTGCTCAGCAAGCCTCATGAATACACAGGTCAATGAACAGCAACAATTCTTTTTATTTTGTGCCAGGCAATTAACTATTTTGCTACTGAATGGAAAAGTTAATTGAGGCATTAAGAGATCTTCTCCCACTGATGTTGGTCAAAAATTGAATAAGCCTTTTGTTTTCTAAGTTCATTGAGCTTTATACTTTAATTATATCATTGCAGCTGTTACCCTGTGCACATCACTCCTAGAGGACAGAGAAGCATATATGAGTTACAACAGTTAGAGATTTGTATTGTTACTTTTCTTTTTTTATTAGCTCTCATGAACACCACTGCAGCTAAAGGTCTGTCAGCATTTCCGTTAGAAAACTAATTTTCAGCAGTTTATCTCTCAACTGTAAAAATTCATTCCAACCTGCAACTGGGCAAACAAATTCTTAATTGAGGGATAAATTGGGAGGGACTTTTTTTTTTGGTTGCTTGCTTGCTTGCTTGCTTATTTTTTGTTTAATTTATTTCATGCATTTAAAAGGAGGTATTGTTATTTGAAAGTTAAGTAGATACAACTCTAGAAATAAAGAGATAAGAAATTTAAGTTGCATAAGAAGGTTTTATTTTCCAAAGGAAATTTTGCAAACAAGCTACAGTAAACTACAACAAATATACCTTGGAATTTTAGAAACAAAATAAAAACAGGATAATGGTTCACTTTTAAACATTTTTCTATTAGCATCAAAGTTCTCTAAACACATTTCCACATCAAAGTGCATGGTTGAACAACTGGCTAATTATCTGCTCATAAAGTGTGTCTAGGTAACATTTTCAGGTCTTGAATCAATGTAATGCTTCAGGTCAGCTTCCAAATTTCTTCATCCTGTCTTTTGTCTTGCTTAAAAATAGAAGACAGTTTCTATATAGACGTCTCATCAAGTACAGAAAAAGATGCAGGTGTCTGGTTGAACAGGTAATTACACCCAGAGTTTTCAAAAGGGTAAACTTCTTACATACCATTTGCATTTACAGCATGTCACATATGCAGCAGCAGCAGGCAGACCTCCCAGCTACCTGTGGTCATCGTGTGGTTGCATTCAATAACAACTTAGCTTTCCTGTTAGATGTACTTTGCAGAACAGAGAGGTAGACTGACACTAAACTAAACATGACCCTAAGGGCCATCAGTTTAACTCAGACAAGTGTGGGATCCAGGAAAAGTGCTACAAAGCTGGAGATGACTGAAAGAGTGTTTAAAAAGCTTTCAGGTAAAGGAGAAAAAAAACCATAGTAACATCACAAGTGGCAGAAGTCTGTGGAGGATAGTGAGGCGGTTAAGAGGAAAGAAGGTCTCACGCTTAGTCATCATTATTCATACAACAAGAAAGAACTACAGAAAGGTAATGTAAACAGCTATGGAAAACTGCTTTACACTTCTGTATATGTTCTTGGGACCAGATGTTACCTTCTCGTGAGGTAAAAAGCTTTTCTCTGAAATTTAGACTAAACATGTTGAGCAGACAAGGGCATTCTGATGTATGAGCAACTGACTGTTAAAAGTTGTCTATCACAGGTCTTCTGAGCCAGAGACATTCTTCAAGGTAATTAATCAAAGGAGATAGGTAAGAATGGCAGCTGCTGAAGTACCAGCATTCAGATTAACAAGCAGTAATTGTGTAAGAGGACCTTAGTGAACAGCATTTGAGAGTGCACGGTGAGTTCCCTACACAGAGCTGGTGGATATGCAAGACATGCTGCTTCACACGCAGCCTAGGTTACTATGAAACAATTCCCCAGATAGCAGAGCTGAGCCCTGACAGTCGTGTAATTAAATGTGCCAGGGAGACACATAGCTTTAGCTTTTTTAACAAAAGGTACTCATACACACACACACATACACACACACAAACACACAGATTGTTTGTTCTATATGCATGTAATGCCTGCTAGAAATACATCATTTCAGGCGTATATGATTTACTGTCAGTCAATCAAGGCATTTTGTCACTGAAACTGGCCTCCAAACACAATGCTTAACTTACCACAAGGATATTTCAAAGTGTCCTGAAACCCATATCCCTTCCTTCCTTCCTTCCTTCCTTCTCACTGGAAATACCTTCATCCCCCTGGAACAGTTTCATTTCTGGCAGAATAAATTTCTGAATAATTTCATCAATCTTTGGTCATGTTCAAACACATTGCATCACTTAGTGAGAAGAGGAGATATTTAGTATAGTTAGAAGAATGAAAGAGAAAGCAGCCCTTCAATTAACAGAGTCTCCATTGGTGAAGAATTTTCTCAGTTTGCTATGGTGGTTAATCCTGCTTTATGTCATCAGTATAAGAACTGAACTTTTTAGCACTGAGCTAAAATACTGGGGTATCTTTGCATTTAATTTACTGAATGCAAAGCACTTCCTTTATTCATTCTTTAGCAAGTCTGCTAAACTGTGCTTGTGAACTCAGACCCCAATTTTATTTGGTTCATGTTTTGGTTTTACTGTGTAGTGAGCTGCAAACCAGAACAATGAAACATGGTTTCTAAAATTCCAGTTTTCAGTAGTCATATATACATGTATTTCTTAGCTTGGATTTAGCTCAAGCCCTAGATACTGCAGCCCAATCTGATAATGCGTGCAGACAGTAGACATTAGAAAATATGTCCTTGTGTAAACACAATATAGCTGAACCTGTTTGTCAGGATGGATAGGTGTATGAAAGGACACTGCACTTGGTGCCCCAAAGGGAAAATATGATGTACTATCCAAGGCAGAGTATTAATCGTAGATGATATTTCTGGACAATAAAATAAAGTAATCCTTGTGAACAATCTCTCTTCAAAGATAAAAAAGGGAAGATAAGGAACCAGTAGTATTATATGAAAAGACATGGCCTGACATAGGACAAAGCTAGAAGCGTCTCAGAAATGTCGTCTAGAAAACAGCTTAATAACTGCTACATGGTTTATTGTGGCTAAGGTAATTTTTTCTTCTATTGCATCAGGGTCATCTTCTTGCTTGCACCACAGACACCTGGGCTCCCTGTAAAGTTGGCAAACCTGTAGTAAGTGAAAGCACTTGTCCATTTAGACTTGCAGAGTTCACAAGGTTACACCATTTCTCCCACAAAAGAGAAAATGTAAGTACAATTTTAAAACCCCCAGGAACTGGATGTGCAGATATTGTGATATCTTACAAGACGCTGCAGCTGTTAGATGTCTGATATGTACCTGTATCATGCGATGAAACACAAATTACGTGATGAAGCACAGCAGGTTCAGTTTTAAAGAAACATTTCTTTTCATGATCAATGTACTGAACAAATCTGGGGCCAACATATAACTTTAGGGCAGAAACACTATCAACAGATGCAATGGAGGAGTTTACTCAAGTTCTGACTATGCAGTGACTGGAGCATGGGAAACCTCCTCCGACATTTCACAGAGGTTAACTTCCTTTGATTATCAACTGTGCATAGTGTGAGACTTTCTAAAAGCAGATAACAATTCTATGTTAAAATGGCAGGAACTGAGATGCTTTCCAACACATCGGGTCTGTACATAACTAGGTTGAAAACAGTGAAGACAAAGAAATGCAAAAACCTCATTGAACTGCAGCTACACAAAAAACATGGAAAATTCTGTCCTTCTGAAAGCCAAAAGCAACTATTTGTCATTCCCCCTGGAAAAGATCACCAAGATTTTAGTCTAGAAACCTTGGGCTTTAACTCATCTGGGACAGAAATGTGGTCACAATTCACGAGGGCCAGAGAAATGTTCCTGCCCTTCATCATCCTGATGGGAGGGATCCAAGATAGCCCATAACATTTCAAATGTGTTATGGCTAATGCACAGTTTCAGGTTCAAGATAAAACACATTGTTTCTTACTTTGGAAAGTTTCAGGGTGGCATTGTACCAAACTTCTTGGTGAGCGAGCAAAAAGTGAGGGTGGAGGCTTGAAAACGGTTTTGGCCCCGAGCACCTCGTGCCATGTTGTGGCTTTGCAGCCCTTCCTGCTGCTGCTGCTGACCATCAAAGGAGCCCTGGGCAGCACTGGGATTTCCCTGTCCCTCCTGCCTTCTCCATCTTCAGCATCTGCTCAGTCTTCTCCATCCTAACCCCCACCCACACTGCCCTCATCTCTCCACGTCAGCGGGGCATACAGTACTGTACAAACAGGAGACAAGGCTCCCAGATAAAGGCGGAAGCTTGCTGGACACACAGCTTGCTGCTTCCCAGGTCCTGGTTGCTCTTTGTGAGCAGCTGGCATCATGTTGTACAGGCAAGGCCATCAGCCTCCAGCTGGCTTAATCGTTGGCCTCATTCTCCTCCTCAGACAGAAACAGACACAAATTACGCTTATGGTTTAAAACAGGTACATGGGGCACATGTTTTCCTCAATGGTCCATGAAGGAAGCAACAACAGGTCATCTTCAAGCAGAGGGTGCTCCGTCCCTTTCCATTAGTCAGCACAGCCACACTGAGGATACAACATGTAAAGATATGACCTAAGCCCTTGAAAAGGGACCATCCTTAGCCACAGCCATTTACTGAGTGAAGGGCTCCCTATCCTGCTGCCCCAGCTCATGTCCTCAAACTTCATGTCCCCCAGCTCCATATTCCAAGGAGTGGATAAGCTCAGGCTGCTGCCAATGTTATTACGTATCCACCAAGTGAACAGCATGCTGTCAAGTGGCACCTTTCAAGAACTCCACAAATGTCATTTATTTTAAAATATTTGTTTGGGTTTAAATTTTTCATCTAAAATACAAAATTAATGTGGCAAACAGTGAAGGAGAGAAATATTTTATAAACACATTTACAAAAAAATAAAAGAGCTCTTCATGTTGCTGCCTAACGATGGAGTGTTTTAAGAATGCTTCTCTAACACTTTTCTTTGTTTTCTGATTCAGAGCTTAGTGTAGTAGGATTTAATTTTTAGAGTCACCATGAAATGCAGTGTGCAGCACATGAAATGTTAATGTAATGCATAGATGTGCAATTCAAAAAAACAAGGTGATGTAAACAAACAAGTATTGAATCAGTGAAATATTCTACAGTTTGCAAATGCCATTAGGCACAAAAATAATGGATTATTTCACCTGTTCAAATTTTGACTTGGTTATCTCCCTTCTTTTCCATTCTTCTAACCTCTGAACTGAAGTTCCCACTCTGAAATGAGGAATCAAATGTTCATTAAGCCAAACTTAATATCGCACTGATTCATGCAAAGAGCAGTGGGTTTTCTATAGATGTGAACCAGTCCAGTTTCAGTGTTTTCATTACAAATCCAAATCATAGGCAAATACAAGCTACTATGAAGAAACTTAATGCTATCCCAGACCAAAACTAGCACACAACTATGTAAAGTCAGACAATCAGGACCCATTCATGTCTCCTTCTGGTCTTGAATATGAACACGAAAGAAGTGCAAAAGCTGGGACACAAGATAAGATTTGGGATAATTTCATGTCCTCCTTAAATATAACTGTATTGCATTTTTCTCCTTGATTTATCTGTTTTAATATCTGATTTGGGGAGTAAAGTGTAAACTTATGTTTTCTAGCAAGAAGTGGCATAAAATGATCTTGGGAGAAAAAGAAGTTTAAAAAACTGAAATTTCTATATTCTTGTATATTAGTAGTTAGGTGTTTAAATATTTAACAGTGCATAACACTTAGTAATTATAATTTGAAACGATAACCAATCTATGTACAATTTTTTAATAGGCAAGTGGTAGCAATTTTCTCTCCTTAAATTTCTCTTCAAAAGGCAATGAAAATATCATAGTCATCACAATTAAGACAGTATAAAGATACAAAATCTTTTGATCTGCTTCTCTGTTGTCCACTTATATCAAGAAAGTCATGAAAGTAATGTAAAAAGTATTAGCTTTCTATCACAAATTGGTGATACGTTCACATCTTGATTTTATTCCAGAGTGCCTAAATCCTTACTTTAACTTAGAATAAATTAAAATAATTGCCTTAAATGCAAATGTCTAGCTAATTTTTAATGAGATCTGGGTGAACACATTTGAAGTGAGAAATAAAGCCATAGGGCCACCATCTTTTTCACTTTTGCATATCAGAATTAATTTGACCTTCTCAATTTCTTTGATATTTTAGAGTCAGAAAAAATTGGAGCCTTGCAGCCGGACTCAGCTCAAGGCCTCCCACAGGTTACACCAAGTAACTCCTTCAAATGCAAAGCTTATATCCCACAGCTGTCAGCAAAATTGAATCTGTCTTATGTGAGGTACTATGTGCCGCGATCTCTCTAATCAGACAGCAATGGACAGGCCAAGGTGTGAGCAGAGGTGATTAGCACCCACAGAGATCACTACACTGGGGGTATCCCTGGAGAATTAGTTTCTCACTGTCAGAAGTGAAGTGAGAGTCAGGCGAGAAGATTTGTGACCGCTAGCAGCAGCCACGTCAAACCCAGCAATCTCCTGTCCAAGACACCTTCTTACTTTGCTCGAGCTTAGTATGTCTCATTCCCAGCCCAAATTTGTTCTTCAGACCCAGATATTCCTCCCTGCACTGTTGTATAGAAACCTTTCCAAGACTTATTTCATTCCCGAAGTATTAAATACATGGGAAACTGTTAATGTTTTCATTATCTGTAATATTAGTAGCAGGAACAGTAGCTATGTTAGCAATATTAAGTAGCTCAAGTTAGTACCTCCTAATTCTAGAGCCCTGGCAGTAAAGATGAGAACAAGAAACATCCCAGTCGATCCTGTGAGAGCACTCCAGCTTTCAGCAGTGTAGTACATAGCCTTATCAGATTTCAGATAGCCCAGAGGGTAACACTGATGCAACTTTGCTGCTCCTCTGACACTTGTTTTTGAAGCACTTCTATTTCTTCTGCAAGAAAACTAAATGGGTTTAGTTTTAAGCTCCTGCATTCTCTCCTGAGCTGTTGACAGCTCTGTCCAGAAAGAGAATACTAAACTCAGTTCTCACTTGCAGTTACAAATATCACTGGATGTAGTTGTACAAGATCACGTTCTGTGATATTTTTACTGTGCAACTTTAAAATTACAATGCAAGTTGCACAGTTAGAATTTCTTTCAGCACAATTGTCTTGGATGTTTATGAAAGCACACTTGGTCCAGCAGTAGATCATATAAAAGACCAACAAAGCTAAGTCCTGGTAGCTCAAGGAGACAGTTTGTACCTTATAGTAAAAATCATAAGGTCAGTCTCGATTATCAAGTGGATTCTAAAATTTCTCAAGCATACCTTTTCTATAAAAGCCTGCTGCAGAAGGATCATTTTTTTTCTCAGGTGCAAGCTATGCTTTACATTGCACAGCGCTTTCTCCTGAAGATCTACCTCTTAAAAGGACAAAACAGTCCTCTGAAGGAACTCTAAAGAGTTTATTTGTTAATTTAAAATAATTTCATTATAATTTGTTTTCAGTTAAAATAAATAACATTTATAATGTAATACTTAATTACATTTAATTACTTATAACATTTCATAATTTATTTATAATAAATTTTGTTTAAGTAAAAGATTATCAAGTCAGATCACCTCTGGTCAGAACAGTTTCTGTTCTGAAGCTATTATATGTAAACAGAAAAAATGGTAATGAAGAATTGCAAGATCTGTTTATGAGTATGGGTGCTTTCTATTTTCTTCAGCTCCCTTTCACCTCTTTCACAAAAGTCTTTTTACAGTGTTCTTCCTTCATTTGCATTCCCTTTTGCCTCCCCACATGCCCTTTTCTATTTGCCTTTCCCTTGCTCTTCCTTTGAGTTTAATCCTTTTTCCCTCTGATACAGGAAAAGAATGCTAAAAAACATCTATAAATGTAGCTCCATATTTTTCTGCCAAGGATTCAAGCAGAAATTCTCTGGACTACACTGATATTCACTGGGCCCATCCACCTCTGGTTTCGTTTTTTTCTTTCTGTCCTCCTTTGCATAACCATTCTCCATTACCTGTTCCACTGCCCATCTCAAATGTATTGATCTCATGAGAAAGAGGTGACCTGAGAATGCACCCTGAGTTATTTTAGCTCCTTGACAAGCTATTTTTTCCCACGGAACTGACATTTCCCATTCCAACAGAAAGGGGGAGTAACCATACGCAAAATAGCTCCAGTTCCGTTTTTGTAGCTTTACCACAGAATAGTGAATTAGCACTTAGGAATAGTGCCATTAAAAATAAGAATTAACAGTAGCTGAGATATTTCCATCACGATGACTTCTCATTCAAAGCTGCTTCTTGGTCAAAAAATGTAATGTTCAACATTGGTAACAGCAGACTCTTACCAAAAGCTAGGCAGATTTCCACCAGAAACTTCCTGTTCTCCCATCAGTTTACCTGACAACTACAGATCACCCCACACTCTCAGAGACATCGTTGATCTCAGGGTTGGGATCCCCAGAGCCTTTAAGCTCAGAGATGGAGAATAGTCCTGATTTGAATAAGAATTCATGGTGTGTCTGAATTCCCCACAGTCTCAGGTATGATAGCTCAAAATGCTATAAGAGACCTATAGCAGATCACTGCAGCCCCAGGATGCAAGAAGAGGTGTTGTTTTAGACAAATGATATTTAAATGGTGGCTTACTCACAGTCTGTGCCTTGACCTTTCATGCAGTCTGCAGGTTATCTAAGCCACTACTTTCTGAGTAGAAGTCACAAGATTTTACAAGGAGTGGAACAACAGCATGAAGAGATGTTTTGTTGCTAAACTTGTGGGATTAATAAACCACTTTTCATTGAAAAAATGTTTAACAAAACCCAGAGAATCTCTAAATGTTTGCAGATAATTAGTATGAATCAAGGCATTTATTCAAATAAAAAGTCCCATTCAAAAATATTTCTGTGCAACACGGTCCTGTTTTATTTACTTATCTATTTTACAAGTTCAGACTGCACCTTCTGTGGCTTCTCCAGCACTCTGTCCACTAGAGTTTTAAATGGCTTAAGCAGCAATGGGCCTACAACACATCCCTTGTGAAGCGATCTCACAGACCAGAAGACCTCATACAGGGAAGACAGCCTAAAATGCCCCCTCCAAGGTAATGTTTCACTCTGGCATACTCTCCCAGCCTTCCTGCAGCATTACCAAGAAGCTCCACTCATACCTCACATAAGCGGGTGAAAATCTGGTGGCAGGGGAGGTGCTGTCAGCTCCACATTATTTATAACATTTTGATTGTGAGATGCACTCCTATAATTGTTGTGCATTGAAGCTAAACTGTGGGTTCCAGGGAAGAAAGGGCAATCTTGCTTAGACTTTTTGTTCAATTTTGGAAAGGTTGTTTTTAAATCAAGGGGGAGAAACAGCACAAGCCTTAACGTTTAGACTCATAAATTGAAACACTCAACAAACAGGCAGGGATGTTTAGCCCACTAGAAAGAAGGGATTAAGCATGATCAAATCCTGAAGGACTGGATCTTTGAATTTGATTTGGTCTTCCTAACCAGAAATGTTACAGAGGTACTTACAGATACAAGGATAGTAGCAAAGTGGAGAATGGTACAGAGAGAAATGAGAGGAATCTGAAAAGCAACCAAATAACACTGCGTACATGTATCCCCCACAAGTACTGAACATCTGCAGGAGACACATTTGTAAATGGATTAGAGCCTTGGAATAGTTAGTGAGTTCTCCATCTCACTGCAGTGTATAGAATAGATAAATTAAATAGTAGGCATATGTGATATATATTTAGATCGTGCATTAGACTTTAAAATCTCTGTCTAACTGAATACATTAGCCTGTATTTTCTGTTTATGTCTCTGGGATGCCATGGAAACACAGCACTGAATCCTAATGGGTCTTTCCTGGCAATAAATAAACAAAGTCTTTGTCTATTCATGTTTCAATTTCTTTCTTTTTCTTTTTTTCATGTAATTTACAATTTCAAAAGGAAAACAGACTTACCCCCACCCATTCTCTTTGGCTGCAAAGTGTGCTGAAGATAAATGCAAAATGCACCTTCTAGTGGCCACTGCAGCTTTCTATACAGCTGCTAGGCTATTGGCAAGTGGCAAATGCTGCCTGTTTGTGTTGAACTTCCTTATAAGGAGAAAATGTGGCCTATATAATTAAACCTCAAATCAGAGTTCCTTCAGTAAATTGCAGCCTAACATAAAGAGCTCTTAATATACTTGTTGAAATTGAAAGTTGATACATAAAAGAGCAGACATAAAATCTGTTCTTTTCCTTACAAGTCTAAGAGGCTTCAGCTAGTCCCTTTTTATATAGACAGTAACAATGCTCATTGCCTTTAAACTGCTCCTCCAAAGCAATGACACACTATCACTTCCTATGCTCCAGAGCTTATTAGAGCGAACTGAAGCAATCATCCCCATCAGGATAACGCACAGGAGCAAGGTGAAACTCTAAGCACCAAGTGATAGAAATACTGAGTATCACACAGCATCGGTTCACCATCTGGCACCTGCTGTCCCTGTCTGAAATGAATAAAGTCATTGAGAGGGGTTGTTGTGCAGTAACATGAGTAATAGAAAGACTGATAATTATCTATGTGGAGAAGTGGGCAGATTTAATTAGACTACTCAAATCTGAAGAGTCAACTGAATCCAAAGGCAGTAACCTCAGCTGTGGAGGGCAGCCATATGGTCGCTCTCAAGCTTTCAGGTCAGACTGAAATTCAACAGGGACATTTGTAACTAATTTAGAAATGCAGTGCCACGTGCTTGACTCCGCATCTGTCAGGCAGTTCTTGGGCAAGAGCAACAGCAATACCACGTATGCAGGTTTGGTGCAATGCACACTACAGTCCCTGTTTATCAGGTCTGAATAACAGGCTGTGTCCTGTGAGCCTTTCCAACCACCCTAGCAGAGACAACAGGTCAGCCCTGGGAAGAGGGAAGCAGGCAGAAGGGACGGTGTACAAAATGACCTTAGGGTGCCCCTCAGGTATATGGCTTTCAAGTATAAGGGTGAAACTGGGACGCTTTATAGCAGCCTTGACTCTCCAAAAGACACAAGTGTCTCCTGATGAAGTGAGGGAGATCAGCTGGGTGGTGTAACTGATGTTAGCATTAATCCAATTTGTGTACTGATAAATTACTGTGCAAGGGACCAGGTGGTGGAGAAGCAGTCTTGGAAATGACAGGTGCAGAATGTGAGCCTTGAAAAACTTCTCTCTTACCCTTGCCCCAAAGTGAGTATATGTACATAAAAGAAAATTCATCGATTGCTTTCTATTCCTGCTTTTATTTTTATTGCTTCCAGAGGTAAAAAAGAAACCCAACACCAAAGAAGTTAAGAAGTTTTCAGAATCTGTATAGTGCGTAAGGGAACAGTCAGGCTGTCACAATATATACTGCAGAGAGAGATGCTAACAAAGGAACTAGTCATGACAACTGGACAAGAAAATTAAGTTAGATAGGTGGACTTAATTCTTAATTCAGTCTGTTGCTCTAGCATTTGTGAAATCTGTAGGGCCTTGACTGCACTTCTTTCTTGGACATGATATTATGCCAGAAGGCAGTAGACTGTGAGGAATCTGCCATGCAGTGAATGATCATTCTCATCAACTGCCCTCCTCCTCCTGTGTCATGTATGGCTATGGCACAGCCACTCCTGGCCAGTGAAGAGAGGGAGCAGAATCTCCCCCAGGAAGTAACTTGCTATTTCAGGACGTGGCAGCAGTACCACAACCCAGGACCAAAAGAGAAGCTGGATGCAAGAGAATTTTGGAGTTGGGCTCGAGTCAAACAGAGAGAGGTAGGAGGGACTCAGTGAGCAGCACAGCATGTACTACTCTCAGCTCAGAAAGCTACACATTCCTGTTCATCACTAGCAGACAACCCAGCTAATCAAGGCTTCCCATACCTAATTCATCTGGGAGAGCCATAACAAAACATGGCAGAAATAGGACTGATTAATACTAAATTTTAAGTTGTAACTGTTTAAAATATGGTACTTGGCTATAGGCACCCTCTCCTATTTTGCCACCCTGGTTAGATGCAAATTTTACAGTAGTGACATGTCCAAGTGGTGAGGTCAAGAGACCCTGCTGTCTAAGGCGCTTGCTTTCAACTAGTAGAGATCTGGCAAAAATTGCAGGTATAATGGATATTGTTCAGTAATTGCTCAGGTACATCTCAGAGTCTGCTTCCTTCAGTGTCTGTGTAGCACTGGGTATTGTGAACCTCTAGAAGACACAGCAGTCAGACTTATGGTCTTGCCAGATGTCTTTTAAATGTGTAGCTCTCCACACCTTGTATACATGGTGAACACCAATGCAGAACAGCTAAAAACAGTTACACAAGATTCCAGGGATTTTGCACTGGAGCTGTCTGCAAATGTACAAAAAAGGCATGACCTAATCCCATCTTCTTTGACGGGGGAGCCAGACAGCAACTCTGTCAGTTGAGACCAACAGAGTAAAAAATATTCTTTTCAATGGCTTCTTCTTTTTTCAGGGAAAAAAGAGAGACAGACAGGTGGCTACACAAAGCTTTTACACTGCATCAAGTGCTTGCTTCAAATTCAGGTGCAGCACTGTTGTATCACAGACAGCATCTTGTTTTGCCTGCATTTACCCTCTGCCCCTTTTTTTTAGGAATACGTCCAGGCCAGATTGTTAAATACTTTAAAGCAGTGGCTACAAATATAACTCAGATTACTTTTAACATTCAATATACAGCACAACAAAACAGCATGATCCAATCGTTCTAATGACAAACACTGCAGAAGTATAACATCAACAACTTATGTTTACTGGTATAGGGCATTTTTCATGACTAGGGTTCTGAGTGCTTCCCAGCTCTTAGAGAAACCTTGACGCTTTGTTGAGTTTCAAAATCTGAACTGAAATCTGAATTTTTATGAGTGTTTTTTATCTACATAGTGAAGCTTTGGGATGTTTAAAATGCAGGTCTTCATCCCAGTTTTGTGACTTGTATGTTACCTGAAGAGCTTACCATCTACGTATGTCACAGAATTATTCTCTCATCTTTCTACAGGGTCCTATGGCTTCTAACTCAGCAGCATCTGAAAGCAGACAAACCTTCTCTTCTTTGCTATTGGCATACACAAGTGATTTTTATATCAGATATATGTCCTTCATTGTAATCCCTACAGGGGGTCTTACACTTTGCTGAAATGATTCCTCTGATTATGTCCTTCTTCCCTGCCCTCGGCAATGCCTATTAACACCTAGATATATGGCTTCCAAAAAATCTGTGAGGCAACATGTTCTTTTTATGCAAATACCAAACAATTACATCATTCACATATTCAGATAGATCTTTTCCTTATGCACTTGCTTCTATACTGCTTCAAGTCCCATCAGTTCTCCTCTCCATGCCCCACCAACTGTACACATAACCCACACATTAAACTGAATAGTTTTGTTGTCAGAAAAATGTTTTAATGTTTTGGTTTTTTTTCTCTAGTAGGGTATTTTTCTCAGTCCTTTGAAACAAAAGGCACCCTTTTTGTGATACTCTGTGTTTAACACCTCTGACACAAGGGCAAATCTATCACACAAGATCACCAGGAGCTTCTGAAGCTGTATGGAGTGCTTGCCAGAGCTTTCTGGTGCTGATGACTCATATCTGTGAAATGAGTCTACTCCAACAAGGGCCAAAGATAGGACATATATTCCTCTGCTTAATTTAGTCAGCCATTAACTGTACTTGCCATATTTTCTTCTGTTCTGAGGACTTCATGCCTTAGTTCTTAAATCAAAGGGAGATTTTGTTAGATAGTTGGATTCTTTTCATATTGTTTATTGCACTCCCACTGTTTTCCATGGTAAAATCTTTAAAACATATATATGTATATTCACTTACATGAATTACTTAAACCTTATAACCCCGTTCTTATGCCACACTAGCTGTCTATTCTCAGGCTGCGCTTTTTGAGTGTATCCACATCTGATCCTCTAAAAACACTTCTGAGACTTAAACAATAGATGTCAAACTGGCTAGACCAAATTTCTGAAATCCTTTTAGATCCTTTTCAAAAGTAATTGGGGTGTTGCATTAGTTATTTCTCTGGCGTCCAGACGTTTGTCTTATTTTCTAAATTTTCTTCAAGTTTTTCTGCTGTCTTTCTCTATTCTTTGCCTGCATCTTGTACCTGGTCAGATTCAAGACCCTTTAAAGGGTTCAAGACCCTTCAAAACACCATCAGATTAAAGATCACACTTTGTCTACAAGCTTTTCAACTCCTACTGTTACAAATAACACCAGAGGCACCTGGAATCAAAAGAGACTGGAGAAAATTATGCTTCCATTTTCTTTACTTTGTGCACTTGAAAGTACTTCCTTTTGCAGCTAGTTTTATGGTTTTCCTTATTTTAACTAGCTTCACGTGTTTTTTGTATAAGTCACTCAAGCAGTTGCAGGAAACAGAACAGCAGTTTAAAATAAGAAGAAAAAACATTTAAAACACCTGGAGGACCTGGAACAAACATAGTGGCAGGAACTCTTTTTGACTCATTTTCTAAGCAGACTAAAGTTGAAATTATTATCAGCTCTTATCACGATCCACTGTTGGGTTGCACCATTTGGCAGAAGTTATACCCCCTTGCTTTCTAACCAACCTCAGATAATTCTGGGTGCCTAGGGGCAGCTGGGCTTAACTTCTGAGTGATGTTCAATTGGATGTTTTATCGTGACCAGGTTTGTTGTATTCTCAGGAACAGAATTAAGACTCAAAACAGAGTCAAGTGCCAAGTCATTTTATTTGGCCAACAAGAAGTACGTAAGAGAAAAGGAGAGAAAGAGCAAAGAAAGGGGGGGGGGGGGGGGGGGAGGGAGGGAGAGGGAGAGAGGGGGAGGGAGAGAGAGAGAGAGAGAGAGTGTGAGTGAGTGAGTGAGTGAGTGAGTGAGTGAGTGAGTGAGTGAGTGAGAATAGCTACCACCACGGATCCGCAGCATCCCATCAGCCCAATGTATCTTCAGTCCGGTGAGGGGATGTTCCAACTGGTCTCCACTGGTTCCACCTTTTATAGCATTGTTCTATTGCATAGTCAATGAGCTGTTTTGCATAGCTACACCTCCCACTAGGCAGTGGGGTGCATGCGCAGTATTGTCACTAGAGGGTGCTCGACGGTTCCAGAGGGTTCCAGAGGGTCCAAGCCCCACCCCCCCCATATGTTGCAAAATGACCCTGGGGCTAGGCACATGTGCAGAGGACTGGGCCTATGTGCTCCAAGACAACAAGATAGAGATATAGGTATGTTCCTGTTGGGTAGAACCTCCTCATTTGCTGTTGTGGTGAAGCCTTGGTAGTCAAGCCATTCTGCCGACAATGTTGAGACAAGTTTCTAGGCCCTTACAGCTCTTCATATGGAAAGGGAATAGGTGACAGAAATCTGTGCTGCCAGAGAAGAATGGTACTGAGACTGGTGCAAGAAATGCCCCTTGCAGATCCACACAGAAGATGAAAAAAGCCCCACAGCTTGCCCTCCTCTGTGGAGTTAAGTCCTGGGCACGAAGCAGCTACATGGTTGTCCCAGCATTGGCATGGTCCTCCCTTTGCCCCTCCCTCTCTTTGCTGACAGTAAAAGTTGTCGTTTGCCATTTGCCTCCCATCTCAGTGCCAACAGCATGAAGAAAGCTGCTGAATGCAAAGCAGCACATTCCCCATCCCAGGTTGGGCAGCTGGGACACCCTGCCCTGGGAGCTAGTATCCACAAAACCACTGGGGCTCCCACCAAATTCCTCAGCACAGGCAGGATGACTAGTGTCTCCTTTGTAGAGCTGGCCATCATGGAGACCAGATGTCCACCCACATCTCAGAGAAATCCAGGATATTTCTCACCATGAGATATGGTCTGAATGGAAGGACTGGAACTAGGCCCACTGCCCTTCTCTCCAAGCAGCAGAACTGGTACAGTTTCAATCCCTGAATATCTCCAGTCAACAGGCTTTCACAAATAGACCATTTTCCCCTTCTTCTCAAGGCCTCTGTACTTGGCACAGACTGGGCACTCCAGCCTAGGGCATACATTCTAGATGCTCCCTCCAGTGTATCCCTACATAGAATTGAGTGCAAGATCTGGAGAAAGTTTAACAACAGAACTGCAAGTGATCAGCAGCAATAATTTCTGCTTGGAATATTGCAATAAGAAAAGAGTGGTAATATTTGGATTTACTCATTTAGCACAAACTCATGCCATACTGTCAATATCATCTGACCAAGAAAAAAGGCAAATGTGGTCCTACCTGCATTAGTCTACATATTTCCAGTAGAGATAGAAAGTAGTAACATAATACAAAATCCTAGTGAGGGCTGTTTTTCAGTTCTGATTGCTTGTGTATGAAAAAGAGAAGTTCAAAAAGATCATACAATGTAGTCCTGAGATATCAAAAATAGCTTTGAATAACCTTGGCTACCAAAAGCAGCCTACCACACAGAATTAGGACTTCATCTTTAGAGGACTTTTCAAGTTAATTCTTTGTTAATTTTTTTTTTCGCTTGATACATTTCCAGGGAGTTGACATTTCCCAATAAATAAAGAACTAACTAAAGTTAGTAACATTTGGTTTTGTACCAAGTTGCAGCCACAGGCTTTGCTCAGCAGGGCAATGTCCCAAGTACAGAATTTAACGGATGCATTTACTTTAAAACATTTCACTGAACCTGAAAATTTCAACTCAGTTTTCATCTTCAGTTCTTCTGCAGATGGTTTAGAACTTTTTTCTTTCTTTTCCTCCCATCTTCAACAAGTTTAAAAGCAAAACTAAAGGTATTTGATCTTCACAATAAAGTATGTTCATGAACTTGGGAATGTTACTGCACCCAAGTGGCTGGGGAGAAAGCCGGGAAAAATTATCAGCATTGTTACTTTCAGAACGTCTTACAACAGTCAAAGTCATGAAAAGTGCAGGAACATGGTTTGCACTTTTTTGATACAGAATAAATCAAGTAGTTCTGCCAACACAGCATTCATTTTTCTCACTAAATACAGCAACTGAGACAACCATTCAAACAGGCACAGTAAACCCTAGGTCTCTGTTCCTTCAAATCCAACAAGCTGAGCAGTTGGGGAAAAGGTTTCTTCAAGTCTTGGTTTTCCATGTAGTCATTGCTTGAGACAGATAAAGAAACAAACATAACCTGAAATGTCAGCAGTCTTCTTGTTTGAATAAATATTTTTTTTTTTTAATGTGAATCTTCCCACTGGACCAAGCTGCTTTCTCAGCTTGTGTTTGCTTCTTATAAAGTTTTACAACACTGCAATAAAATAATCATCATCATGGTGGTTTGATTAGAGTTTTGCAATAAGAATATCCTGAATCGTCATACATCATGTCACAGAAATCAGTCTTCCACACAAACTAAAAAAAGTCCAGATATGAAACTCGAAAATATTTGAATGGGCTTTGCTCAAATATACAAGCCACAACGACCAATGCTAAGTTCAGGACATTCACTGAAAAAAGTCATAAAAGCAACTTCTTTAGGAAAGTTGATAGCAGATAAATAGTGATTGGTAGAAAAGAAATTTAATTTCAGTCTTCCTCATTAGAACCACAGTGACAACTTGAGCTTTTAACTTACTAAGATGCTTTTGAAAAATAATAATGAAAAATACTATGTTGTCTTTTTCCTGACCTTTTTCTACCAAGCTAAACAGATCAAATTTTGAATATTCATATTCAATGAATGGAATAAAGCCCTGAGTGTTTGTGCCACACTGCCTAATAATAGATGCATTTGAGGAAATCATGTAGTTTGAGAGGAAAAAGAGGCTAAATTTAACGAATTATTCACTGGAGATTACTCACTTTTCTCTGATGAGAGCAGGAAAATGTGACAGCATGTACAAAGTTTATAAGCTCATTCGTGTCAGCTGAGCATAGTTTTATGTCAAAAAGAATGAATGATAAAAGCCACAAAGCAGAATATTAAAATAAATATCTTCAAGGGAAAAAGACAGCCGAGACTACAACAAAAGAAAAAGACAGCATAGATAGAACCTCTTCTGAAAGTACAGCGAAGAGTTTGTCATTTTACTTTGTATTTCTAATTAAGAGAAACACAGGAAAGGCACAGAAACATTGGTAACATCAAAACAGTAACTATTGTGCTTTCACAGCCCCAATCCTTTAAGGAAGAACATGGCAACGGGATGTGACACTCCGCCTACCCCGGTGCCATATCTTTTCTTTGACACAGACTCTTTCCCAGAGACTATCGAGCAGCACTGAAGCAACTGTGTCTAGTGACCAGCTAAGTGAATAGATAACCAAGTATTTCACAAATAGTTCTTCATCACTGCAGGGAAATGGAGTAGATTTTTTATTCCTTGTAAATCAAAAGTGAGCTTTGCCTTCAGTGAAGTTAGAAAGTGTTTCCTGATGCCAGAGCCAATGGGCAGAAGGTTGACCTCAAATTCTTGTGGTGTACCTTTGAGAGATGAGTCCTTTGTGTTTTACCCAAATGCCTCCTCATCTCTCAGGTTTTGGTGTAAGTGTTTAAAATTCTGCTCACTCACTAAAAAGTGATCTGAAGTTGTTTTTAATGGCCAAGTAAAACACAATTTTATTTTCATTTTGGACAGTGAGTAACTTGCTTTTCTGCCCAAG
Organism: Phalacrocorax aristotelis; assembly: GCF_949628215.1. Classification (NCBI taxonomy): domain Eukaryota; kingdom Metazoa; phylum Chordata; class Aves; order Suliformes; family Phalacrocoracidae; genus Phalacrocorax; species Phalacrocorax aristotelis. The sequence goes on from NC_134311.1 coordinate 40,590,530, forward strand.
ATGGTAATTTTTCAGGCTACTAGATTACCAACACTCTAGTAGTCTATGGCAAGATTTTTCAGATGTCATGCTTTTTCTGGTGATAAAAGCTAAGGAAATGTGGATGTCTCTTCATTGAATTTACTGGATCTGCCTTTATGACCCCTCAAAACTCATCCACTCCCTTTCTGAGCAAAGAAAGAGACAGAGAAGTGAGGAAAAGAGTGAGAGAAAATTAAGTAGATTGGGAGGCTTTAACATTTGCATGAAGGAGTATTGTCATCCTGTTGTTATCCAACATGACAAGATTGAAAAGGGAGTGTTATTATACACTTGCTCAGAAAAGAAAGCAGAGATGTCACATATAGAATAGAGAACAGGAATCACGATATGACCTGGCCAGAGTATCCAATCCTTTGCCAAAGAAGCCCAACACCAACACTGAGAGGCTGCACAGGTGCTGGTTAGTTTACCAGGTAAAGAGAACTAGAATAAAGAAATTATGACGGAATGCCTTCTCCAAAACAAAACTACTGAACTACTTCCACCTATAAAACAAAAACTCTCAAGAAAACAGCAAAAAAAAAAAAAAGCAAACCCAAAATAATGCACAGGTTGCAGAATTGTGAGCATTTCCAATATGAATAAGAAGAACCTTCTGGTCTAAGCAAGTAGATAGTTTTTCCTTCTCCTCCCCATCCAAAAATTTCTTTGGGTCTGTAGTTTCTAATACTTGTTTTCAGGCTGTAATTGAATTCTCACTGAAAGAGTGAAAAAGACATCTAATCAATACATACCTGAGTGGTTCACATGTAGCTGTATCAGAAAAGCCATCTTTTCCTGTAATCACAAAGATATTTCCAGTTGCTTTTCTCTGGAATCAGTGAAGGATACTTTGCCCATTGCTTTATGGCACTTCAATATTCATTGTTTTCTAATTTCTGAAACTTTCAACAGTTAGAAATTTTCAAAGATAACTCTTTGTTATTTAAAATCACCATATACTGTCTCAGATTTCTTTTACCAGCTACTACTAAATTCTCTATTGATGACCAGTCCCTGTTTAGAGGCAACATCTTGTGATCTTGGGTCTTGCTGAGTTTGCAGAGGCTTATTTAATACATTATCCCAACACAGCAGACCTTTACTTCTTCCATTACTTCATAGTTAAACACTCAAGTCTTTGGAAGAGATAAAGAAGTAAAAGGAAGAAATATCTTAATTAAAAATTAACTTGATTTTTTTCATTGGCCCAAACCAATGTGAAAGAGAAGCAGAAAAATTTCAAAATAAGAACCAAAGGCACATTTGTGTTTCTTGCTCTTTCCACAGCATACGTAACATGAAGGGGCCTTAAGCACAGCACAGCAGAATCCAAATATCTGGTTTATGAAATGTATAACAAAGGTCTGTTTACAATATAAATATTCTTATACATAGGAAAAACATATATCCTGTGTACAACACCAGTACCCTGTCTGGCAGTAAGCTGGTGGCTTCTAAAACCCAGGATGCACTTGAGGCTCCTGTTGCATTATTAACAGTTATGGCCTCAGTCTCCCTCCTTTAGGGCCAATCGTCTTGTAATAGGAGCAAGGTGTAAGAAAGCTGGCTGAGCTTAGTAGGGATAGATTGTATTAAGGACCTCATCCCTCCTTACAGACAGCCCAGAGAGGATTATGTGGGAGAAGAACCTGAAGAAGAGAGCCAGGGCACTGGAGGGGTCTGAAACAGCCTGAGGCTTCCCTTGCTCTGGGACTACTCTAGGGCCTAGTTGGCTGAAGGGTGGCCCCAAAAGATTTGGGAAGCAGCCTAGCAAATGGCTTCAAGTCACCTCAGGACAAAAAGGCCAATGACAGGCCCTCACAGCACTCATAGGGATATTCCCAATCCAGCCAGTCTAGGTTACATGATCTTACAGCATCTGAACAGAAATGTCATTATACCTGACAAGGCTACTTGGCAGGGGCAGAGAAAGTGGTCAGCATTTTGCAATTTGAACCTCATGTATTTGGTAGCAGCTAGGACAACTTCATGAGTTGAGTCATCTTTTTGTGGCATGTGCTGTGATACAAGATACACCACTAACAGCAGTAGGTGTTCCTGAACTCATATTGGATTACAGTGGAAACCAGATACATGATACTACAGAAATACATCAAATATTCATGCCCAGCAAGCTTGGAAAATATTAGCTCTAACTTAGACAACTAGCTTAGATCAGCTGCTGCTGTTGCATGAATTGACCCATTCTCAGTGACCCTATCTTTAAAATTGAGTTAAGTGTCTGCATGATTATTTTGAAAGGAATTTGCTTTTATAGGGAGATGACTAAATTTGAGCTACTTTGTGATAGCCCTTATTTAACAGCTTCTTGCCATACTCGACTTCCTTCCAGCTTGGATGCCAGGTTTAATGGGGAACAACAAAGTAGAGGGGGAGGAAACTGTAGGTTTAGCCATGGCTATATCCACTCTTTTTTCTAGCCAAAGAAGCCAGAGAATAAGTTGTGAATGCAACATGAGCAGCTTACTCTGTGAAGAAGTGTACTATGGCCTGCTTCTTCTCTGCAGAGCAGAGAAATTCAACATTCATTCTCTGCACTGATCCAGACGTGATGCAAATCACTCCTCACCATGAATGGACATTTTACATTGTATTTCTGGTCTTTTGCTACTTTGCTTTTTATATAGTTCACATCTAGGCTTAAATTCTGACTGGTAATACATGGATGCTCTGGAAGAAAAACCTTTTGAGGGTCCAGCTGCCTTCCCCGCATCTTCTGAGCACGTCCAAGAGTAAAAGTCAAGACAAATTCTACCCCAGCAGTAAAACAACATGATCAGTAGACCAGAACGAGATAACATATAATCAGTACCTTAATTTCTATCTGCTTCTTTTTAAAGCCTTGAAGGTTTTCTTACTGTGAATTATGATAATACTGTCAAGTAATTTGTGTACTGTATGTATGGTAGCATTGCCTGTCTTGGTAAAACACATTTTTGTTCTTTCCAGTCCTCCAATCATCTCTCACAGTAGGTTTAAATTCCTGGGAGAACACGCTTTTAGTTGTTATGCATCTACTGTGAGCTTTGAAACATTCCCGCAAGCCGCTAGGGACGTGATATCCCTGATGGATTTAAAGACTTGCATTGCCTTGTGTCTTGGCTTCAGTGTACATAGCACCATTGCTGGCTCAAGGAGTCCATGTATTGTCCTCTGTCAACATATCCGCCTTATGGATACACTTAACTGAGCTAATACATTTGATCACATAACTGTTGAAGGTTTTTATGTATAAACTGCATTCTAAACTGCATCAGTGGTATCAGTTAGCCCCTTTTAAGGCTGAGTCATGCTATTTCATATTCTCTGTTTTTGGAGGAAAGGCAATACAGTTGGTACTATTCTTAGCTACTATTAGAGCTGGCTAGAGGGCAACAATTCTATTTGATGACAACTTCCAAAGTTACCAATTTTTTTCTTCCCCTCTGCACTGGAATAAAAAAAATCTTTTGAGGGTTGCAATGAATCTGCGTTGCGGTAAACAGCCATTTTTAGATTGAAAAAGTTGTGTGCTCACCCTTTTTTTCTCTCTTTTTTTCTCCAGAAAGTCCACTTGAATTTATAAAACCATATAGTTGTAACTTCAGTCACAATCTATGAGGTTTTATCAGAATTTTGCTGTTGGCTACAAATCACAACTGCAGGAAAACAGTCCTAGCCTTAAGAAATCTGTCTCCCTAATCATAGAATCTAAACATAGAATCATAGAATATCTCAAGTTGGAGGGACCCATAAAAATCATTGAGTCCAACTCCCTGCGCTTTGCAGGGTTACCTCAGACTAAACCATATGACTAAGAGCATCATTCAAATGCTCCTTGAACTCTGACAGGCTTGGTGCCATGACCACTGCCCTGGGGAGCCTGTTCCAGTGACCAACCACCCTCTCAATAAAGAACCTTTTCCTAATGTCAGGTCTGAACTTCCCCTGATGCAGCTTCATTCCATTTCCTCGTGTCCTATTGCTGGTCACCAGAGAGAAGAGATCAGTACCCCCCTCCCCCCACTGCCCCCTTAAGGAAGTTGTAGACTGTGATGAAGTCATCCCTCAGTCTTGTCTTCTCCAAGCTGGACAAACCAAGTGACCTCAGCTGCTCCTCATAAATCTTGCTCTCGAGGCCTTTCACCATCTTGGTCGCTCTCCTCTAGACAAACTCTAATAGTTTGATGCTCTTCTTATATTGAGGGGCCTAAAACTGCACACAATACTTGAGGTGGGGTTATACCTGTGCAGCGTAGGGCAGGACAATCACCTCCCTTGACCAGATAGCTATACTGTGCTTGATGCACCCCAGGACACGGGTGGTTCTTTTGGCTGCCAGGGCACACTGTTGATTCATATTCAACTTGCCGTCAACCCAAATCCACAGACCTCTTTCTGCAGGGCTGCTCTCCAGCCTCTCATCTCCCAGCTTGTACATATAACCAGGATTACCACATCCCAGGTGGAAAATCATAGAATCATAGAACAGTTTTGTCGTGGTTCAGCCTCAGTCATCAACTAAACACCACGCAGCTGCTCTCTCACTCCCACCACCCCTGTGGGATGGGGGAGAGAATCGGAAGAGCAAAAGAACTTGTGGGTTGAGATAAGCACAGTTTAATAATTACAATAAAAATAATAATTATAATAATTATTATTATTATTATTATCATAACAATAATGATAATGTAATAAAATGGAAAAGGAAAAAAAAACAAGGAAATAAAATCAGAAACACAAATGATACAATAGCTCACCACCTGCCAACAGACGCTGCCCATCCCTGCTGCCATTGCTTCCTCCACCCCCAGCCAGCTCCTCCCAGTTAACATACTGGGCATGACATTACTTGATATGGAATATCCCTTTGGTCAGTTTGAATCCACTCTCTTAGCTGTGCCCCCTCCCCTCCCGGCTTCTTGTGCACCTGGCATAGCGTGGGAAGTTAGAAAAGTCCTTGGCTAGTACAAGCACTGCCCAGCAACAACCAAAACATCTGTGTGTTATCTCAACATTGTTTTCATACTACGTTCAAAGCACAGCACAGTGCCAGCTGCAGAGAAGAAAAATAACTCTATCCCTGCTAAAACCATGACAGGTTTGAGTTGGAAGGGACCTTTAGAGGTCATCTAGTCCAACCCCTTGCAGTGAGCAGGGACAGCTTCAACTAGACCAGGTTGCTCAGAGCCCCGCCCAACCTGACCTTGAATGTTTCTAGGGATGGGGCCTCCACAACCTTTCTGGGCAACCTGTTCCAGTGTTTTGTCACCCTCATTGTAAAGAATTTTTCCTTATATCCAGTCTAAATCTACCCTCTTTTAGATTAAAACTATTACTCCTTGTCCTGTCACAACAGGCCTTGATAAAGAGACTGCCCTCATCCTTCCTACAGTCCCCCTTTAAGCAGTGAAAAGCCACGATAAGGTCTCCCTGCAGCCTTCTCTTCTCCAGGCTGAACAACCCCAACTCTCTCAGCCTGTCCTGGTAGATGTGCTTCGGCCCTCAGATCATCAGAAACCTGCACGAGCTCTTGTTAAATTTCGTATGGTCAGTGACTGCCCAGCTATCTAGATCCCTCTCTAAAGCCTCTCTTTGCTGGAGAAAGGCCAATGCTCCTCCTAGTTTAGTATCATCAGCAAACTTGCTTAATGTATATTCAATTCCTATGTCTAGATCTTTAATAAAAACACTAAAGAGCACTGGCCCTAAAACTGAGCCCTGGGGAACCCCATTGGTGACTGGCCACCAGCCTGATGTGAGCCCATTTACCATAACCCTTTGAGCCCAACCCATTACCCAATTGCTCAGCCAACACATTATGGACTTGCCTAGCTGCATGCTGGACATTTTGTCCTGAGGGATATTGCCGGATACAGTAACTAACTGAAGGTTTCCTGAACTGAAGCAGAACAAGCCCAATCATTTACCGAAGGCAGAGTTTGGATTTTGTATAGTGCCCAGCACTTAACAACTAAACACCTTGGTTTTTCTCCCAAGCAGTTTTGGTTTTCTCAATATAATTGATGTTTATTGGAGAGCAGTTGTTGCCCCAACTGGCAGTGCGTAGAATTGTAAGACCATTTTTTTCTCTGCTCATTTTCTTCTTAGTGCAAATCAATATATGTTGTTGCACACACGATAAAGGATGCTAGCACTCTTTGTTCTTAGCTCACAAAGGCATATTTTTTAAAAAATTACCTAATCATTTTCCAGAACTGGCTATTATCAGGCTTGCAATGACCTGAAATGTGCGTGCTAGGATAGTATTGCTCTGTGGTTTCATGGGACTGCCACTGCCCTTGTTAAAAAGAGAATTCTGGACAACACTTGCTTCTGAATCTTCCTCTGCATTTGTTTTAGATCAGAGACTGGACTTCTAGTGTTAAAAGTGAAACAACATTAACTTTAGGCCACCATAAATATTGCATCCACCAACTGGACACTACAAATTTTCACAAGATCAGCTTTGTTTGTTTGACAGAAGGGCAGTGCAGTTTATGTCTACTGCAGATAAATTGTGGATTAAGTCACATTGCATCCTTCAGGTTTGGGATATTCAGCCCTTGTGGGTTGAACCCACAAGGTTTTACCCTGTGCATCACTACTGTTCTTTTAAATGGGTAATATGTAAATTTTTCTGACAGGATTGTATGTTATAAACTCCATGACAAATTACTTTTTTCCCCCTTTAAATTAAAATACAGAACGCAAGCATTGTACTTACTGACAGTCTGAAGCTTGTAATCTGTTCCTTAAGGTAAGAGAACTGTATGCTACCAGTTGAGCACATCTTCTTTTAAGTTACGGCAAAGTGCAATTACAGTTTAAAGGGAATATTTATGTACATTAGTTAACAACATCATTGCAACTTAGTGCTCACCCATCAACACTTAATTAGTGTAAGCATAAGTGACATAATTGCTACAAGGCATGCATTACCCATAATGTGAGATAATTTCATGCACTGTGCACATTTTAAATATCTACTCCATATTTTGCCAGGCTGGATTTTTAAATCACTAGGATATATTTGCATATAAAGACACCTTAACCTATTTTCCATTTTCTTTGAATATAGAATGTTGTCCAGCAATAGAGTTAACACCTTTTTTCCCCCAAGGAAACTCCAAACAACTTTCAATCTTCAAACTTGCAAGTTGAAAAATGTTTGATTTCAAAAGAACACACTTCTCTATGTGTATAGTATGGTAAGTTTTCTATTAAATAAAAATATTTTTGCGGCTTTTCCACAGAATTATCAGCCTTAATATGCTGATGTTGTTCTTCTCTAAGCCTAACTATGCTTTTGCCCAGTCCTCTTCATCACATAAAATGTCCTTGTTAGCTGATCAGCAAAGCCAGTGGCTTCTTCAAAATTCAGTATGTCCTGAAGAAACCCAGATGTTACGATAACTACAAGAAGCCAGTGAGCTGATTAGTAGACAGGGCATCTGGGACTACATTATGAACGTGTAAGTAAGTATGTTCATATGTACAAAAAAAATGCAGCCATTCATTCCCTGCTTTATTTTGTTTTCTAATTTATGAGAGGATTGTATCTTGGATTTTATTTTCTGTTTGAGAGGGAACGACTCTACCATAGTCTATCAAACATTGAATGTATTTTGCATACTACTACATCTTAAGAAAAAAGAAAATGAGCTTTATATTCTAAAGACAGGAAACAGAAAATGTATGTGTCTTCCTTTGGGATAATTCACAGAAGTTACATACAATGAAAAGGAGGCAAGATGGAACCAAGCTGTTTTAGAAAGTTTTAATACTCCCTTGTCATGTTACATAAAGGGCTAGAAATCTTCAATAAGATTGCTGCTTCCTGCCTAAAACCTAATATCACATGCAGCAATTAGTGTTTAATAGTCCTGTTGAAGGGATAATCTAAACTTAAGACAATCTTTCCCTCTCATTACCTAGAACTTATTATAAATAAGAGCTAAGGTTTAAATATCTGGAAGAGATTAGGATCAGACATTTTTCTCTGCTTTCTTGAGGAGGGGGGATGGGTGTAATTAGCATAGTTGACAGAATTTTATATGTCGTCATTTCACTGTTGCTCTCCCTTAGTCAGTTAAAGCACTTTGAAAGCTGGAGGAAATTTTACCAAGGGAATATTTTCCTGCAAGAAAATGTTCTTTCTTATCATATGAAGTCTTCTACATCAATGTTGAAAAGTTTCTTTAAAAAATAGAGAAAAAATAATTATTAGACTGAGTGGTGGTGTTTTTTTCTATGATAGAGCTGACAGTTCATATTTTATTGCAAAGACACTTTCATTACAGATTTAAATTTTTATTATTATAAGCTGAATAAATCTTTTAAAGTAAAGGCTAAGCAGAACATTTTTCTCTGAAACTTATTTTTTTAGGGTAATTCAAAAATATTAATGTCATTGCAATTTTTCATAATTAAATTGCCCAAAAAAAATCCAGTGCCTCTAAAAGTCCACCTGCAAGCTTACTGAAATAATTTGTACAAAAGCTTATAAAATCAAGAACTTCAAATAGTTATTTTGTTGTTTACATAAGTCTAGTTTCTTTAGGCCATGACTTGTCAAGAGATATTAACACAAGCACCCAGCATTATGATTTGTTATTTTTTGAAAAAATGTGCTTATCTTAGAAATCTTTTATGATTGCCATTGATGTGAACCTTAAGTTTTTGTATGTACTGAAAGTGTTAGTCAAACAGTCATCAAAATTTAGAAATATGTTGCAACTAGAAGCACCAACCATTTTGGCATAATTCGGTGACAGTGAACATGCCTGACTTCTCTTACGTCCTTTTTTAAATCACCCACAGAAGTTAGATCTGGAGAATGCTTGATCCCACAAGAAGTCCCACCATGAAATCCCTCCATGTATTACTGAACTCTACCAAGAAAATCTGAAGGACTTGCCATTTTACCCAAAGGATTTGTGTGTTCCCCTATGGCAAAGCTATTCTAAAATCTTAATGTTCTCATGATGGGAAGCATGCAAATTTGCAGCCCTTTATTTGCTGCATTCCTTATGTCCTTGTGTACCATCTGTAATCTCCATTAAAAAGATTTTTTCAGAGGGGTAAAGTAATAATGATTCTAAATAGAACAATCATTTTTTTTCTTAGTCTACCAACACAAACTTCTCTAGGGTTTTCTGATATAAGAATTCTCCTATTTCTTGAACTTCCCAGCTGCCCTCTTCTGCACCCATTCCAATTTGAGTACCCCTTTCTGAGTAACCAGAATTCGAGGTGCTGGCTAGTGTCACCAGTATCTTGTACACCACCATTAATACTGCTTTTACTTTTACTGAAAATATCTTGCTTGATATATCCTAAATCAGATTAGCTAGTTTTTACTGACGTATCACATTAATGACTCATGCTCAACTTAAGTTCAATGAGCACATCCAAAGTTTTATCCTTCTGTGTTGGATCAAATGCTGAGCCCATCAGTTTATAGCTTATTTTAATTTGAAAAGTATTTTATGGTTTATTTTAATCTGAAAGATATGTTTATACAAATAAAAGACATAAGGTATGTAAAAGATGAGACATTAGTTTAAAATATGCAGTGGTATATGCCAGAACGCTTATATATATTCTTATATGAATATAAATATGTATATCCACATATTATTATATATATTCTAGTGTGTAGAACTAGTTTTATAGTTTATCATTACTGTTATTATTATTTATGTAATTAAATGCATCCTTCATACAGCTCCTCTCTGTAACCTACAATGTATTCCTGCAAACTCAGATCTCCTGCTTGACAAGATAATATATTGCTGTCACCCCACTGAATATTAGTATAATTCTGATTTTAGTCTACTAAAATGACAAGTGTAGCTACTTTATAGCTGCTTTGGACCATAAAACATTTTGAAAGTTATTTTGCCATTGAATCAGCACTGGAGCAGATATGCATGAAGCTTTGGCATTTAATATGTGAGGTGGTTTTGCCCCTTTCCTGTTGTGGGAAATTTGGATATAAATTTTTCATGACATAGTTCTTTTGTCTGTCAGCACCTTTTACTTTGGGAAAAAAAATCTGTTTGACAGCCACTTTGAGCCTGCTTCTCCAGAGCTTTTACTCATCACAGGAAAAAAGTTTAGGAATAATATAAATAAATAAATAAATAAATAAATAACCCATTTTTAAAAAAAAGATGACATATGGACAAAAAGAGGAATTTAAGAAAACACTTCCTTTTCATTGTTCCTTTTTTAAAGTACTTTTTTAAAGATATAAGATAGCTGTCATCAGATAAGGAAATGTTTTATGGTCCAGGAAGAAGTCAGAACATTTTTAGTTGCAGGCCAACGTCTACTGAGTTTTCTGCATTCTACACTGCTTCCAGGCCTAAAAGCCTTCCCTTTAGAGGAATCAGACTGAGAAACAGAAGGGTCCTAACCCATCAAAGAGTGATACCTGTCCTTAAACTTATGAACTGTGCCAACATCCACCCATTTAGTGGAGCTTGTTGAGGTAGAGATAACGTTTGGTGCATACAGAAGTAGTCACAGGTCAAAACCAAGCTTAGGCTTTAGGATTAACTTATATATATTGTATTACTATCATTATAAATAAAATGCATGTAATAGTAGTTTGTCCCTGTATATATGCAACAAGTTTGGTGTATAAATAATTAGATCATGAAAAGGGAGAAAAACATATATTGTTAAGTGCTCTGGGTGAAAAAATATCAAAACCATATAATTACAGACATAGCTTTACATCGGTAGTCAGCTAGGCTGGTCTTTAGACTATCAGCATGTTTCATCAGAAAACACTTCAGAAGATTCTCTCTCAGTGTTAACAGGCCAAGAAAGGGACAAGGTCATTTATTGGGACAACTTAGGTGTAGGTAGTAGGGACATAAGTTAAGGGCACAGATGGTGCATCTCATCTACACAAGGTGGACAGGACCTCATGAGAAAACATTGGTTTCCTTTTACAGATAGCCTGTAACAACTTCTTTTGTTTAATCTAGGGTGGATGGTTATTGACTGTCATCTCTCGACAACTTGCCTGACTGCCATTCTAAAGAAGAGAGTACCTCCGTCCTCCCGAGGACATCAGGGCAATGCAAACATGACAGCCTGCATACAGATCAATGCCACAGAGAAAGCTGCTCTCTTTCCTCCAGAGCAGTGCCATCAGCATCGCTGTCATTTTTCTCAACCCAAAAAATTCCGGTTTCAGAGTTAGTTTGAGGAGAAGGGTTTGTTTTCCAGAAAAAAAATCCCACTTTAATAACTCCCATTAAAAAGCCACAAATGTTAAACAACACAACTAACCAAAATCAAAAAAGGTTTGTTTTTAAATTCTGTATGTAACTCGCACCTAACAACAAAGTCCTCAACTTATTAACTACGTGGTTCATCCCATGTATTCAATTTTCCCTTTACAAAATTAGCAGCTTTTTTTAAAAAAAAAAAAAACAATTAGTTGCCAGCATGGCTATGTAACAGCCCATAAATCACTATCAACCTGTGAAAACCTGGATATCCAATACATAAAGCTGAAAGAAAATTCTATACCATTATAGCTTGTGAGAGAGACACTAGTCCTCCTCCTCCTCAGAACTTGGACTTTAACTGTCCTGCATGAAATTAGTTGTGCTGCCCAAGGAATGGGGATTTTCCTGTGTGAGTTGCTTTCAGTTTTCATCGTTCTCTGCTTACAGGCCTTCCTTCATCATGGGAGTCCTTGGAATTCATGTCATCACTCTGTGATCAACCAAGTATCTCCAAAATAATTTTCAGTTTCTAAAAGAATTCACTTTCTATATAATCCGTTGTTATACAAAAATGCATATAAGGATAAAGAATTGCTGGGAAAACACCATTGTTTTAGGTTCATCTTGTACACTTACCTTCATGCAAAAAGCATAGCTGGAGAAAGTGAACAGATGAAATCACAAGTCACAGCAACTCTGAGCAATTCAAATGGCCAACCAAACCATAGTTAGTCCAACAGCAACTGTGAATATTTTGGTGGCTTCTGTAGTTTACAATGATGGTCAACATAGACCATAGCAACATCCAGATGTCACAGCAATAAGGAATGCATTTTTTTCAGGCTAAAAACTTATATCCCACTGGCCATGCACTTTAGCAGTCAAGGTGAGCAACAATGGAATTTCCAGTTTCATTGGAATATCTGGCACTTTGGGGGTTTGGGGGGGTTCTGCAAAAAGAACCAACTCAAGAAAATTCAAAATTTCATATGAAATTATGAAAAATATATGTGTTTGGTGGATAAGGATATTGTTTGACAACATCAGGTCATTGTGTTCTACCTTTGGAGCATTAGTTTAAAATACAAAACATGTAATTTGAAAAAAAAGAAAAATCAAAACTCAAAATGTTCCATCATAAAAGTTGCCAAATTTTGAGATTTTTCTTCTTTGTGCACAAAGACAAGACTTTTCCTAAATCATTCAGTGAGAAATTTCTTTAGCCAGTTATAGTTACCATGCAGTTAGAGAACAATTTTCAATAAAATTTCTGTTGGATCACTGGAAAGGGAAAAGTTTCCGCTCCCATGAACAGGAGGAGGTTACAGGCCCTCTTCACCTAACCACTGATGACTGAGTGAGAGCAAGAAGGATGATTCAGCTGCAGGACTACATTGGCTGTTACTTCCCTCTCAAAGCAGTCCAAATTAATATGCTGAACTGTGCTATGTAAAGGTTAAAACCTTTATATGAAAGAAACTCTTTCATCTTTCTCCCTCTATTTCCACTCTGTGTTTTACAATACTCTTGACAAACTTCCACTTGTGTTCTTGGATGCCATCTTCAGCAGAACAGATACAAGATTCTGCTATCCCTTTACTTGTAGAAATGAAATGGAAGTTGATATTAATTAGAAACACATTTTTCTCTATATGGATTCTCATAGCTTTCTGTAGGTCACTTTTTCTTTTTGGTCAATAACACAATAACATTAATATTGATTATCTCAGAGTTTTCTTTACCTTTTGCTGTCCTACTCATTTCTTATCTCTGTTGGTATACTTAAAAATTTATATGTGCCTAAGAGACAACTGCCACAGTGCTTTCACATGTCCAAATTATTATTTTGCGACTTTGAAGAGGAATTTAGGGTAAGGAGAAGGTAATTATTTCCTTCCTAACTTCAGCATTATGCAATATAGATATGTTTCTAGCACAAACATTGATCTTTACTGAGTTTTTATTAATATCAAAGGTAAGCAGAGTGATTTCCTAAACGCAATTCCTCTCGAACATCTGCTGGGCCCAAGGCAAGGACTTACATTTTTATCATGATTACATTTCAATGGCAATGCTGACATGACCATAAATGACATATGTTTAACAACAAGAAAGCAATGAGTTGTTGTCTTTTGCTTGCACACAGAAATTTCTTTTTATGGCACTTTGATCATGTAAAAATCAAAGAAATTAGTCATTTCCAATTATAGCAAATACATCCATGTTGTCATTTTGTTATGAACCAAATTCCTATTAAATCTTAGGAGAATTTTATCTCTTCCCCACTCTGTCACCATCTTACTAAACTCTTCAGCTAAAGTTATATTGGACTAAACTCATGTACTGAAACAGAGAAATTACAGCCGGTAATAAGCTGCAGCTTACATTTTTGCTACCACTGGAACGCGGAGTGATCCCTTAGTGAAATCGTTTTAGTAAATAAGGCAGAATAATTATTTTCACAGAAAATGCTCTGTATTTCCAGGATTGTCTCTGTTTTCCCTCCCTAAACCCCAGGCAAGGATCAACGCTTTGCAGCTGTAACACCACAAACACACCCAGCCACTCACCTCGTTCCATCCCCGGCACAAAGCACCCTTCTGTTGCAGGGGCAAGCGAACTCCCACACAGGAGGTTTTCTCTGTCCTGAGACCACTTTCTTCTCTCCCACCCCAGTTACCTCTGTAGATAACTATTAACGGCTCTGACAAGTCTTGCCATGTGCATTTATTTTCCTTTCCAGATTGTGATACTTTTTAATTTGCAAATAATGCCTATGTTAGTCTATAAGGTCCATCTAGAAGTTTGATAGGTTGGAGTGATACAGAAGGTCAACAGGTAAGAATAAACACCCTTGCCAAAAACAGAGAGATGGAAAACAAAATAGATACTTTAATTCTTTTTTTTTTTTTCCTTTACCTTCAGTTCCCTCCGCTAAATGGTGTTCTTCCTCTGCTAGGCATAACAAACAAACCTGCAGTTATTACATGGAAATAAGAAACAGGAGTTTAAGGGCAAAATCTGATGAGACGAAAAATTTCATTCTTTCACAGCTCAGGTTTTGTTTAATTATTGTAGGCTGTACTACTAGGAAAACAGGTGCAGTTCAGCAGTTGCAGCACATATAAAACTGCAGCCAATTTTGCTTGTTTCAAAATCTTCCCAGCTTTCATTTTTGGGAGGATACATTCTGAAAAAAACTGCACCTTACCACATCATTCATTTCAAGGGACTCAAGAGATTTCTGCAGACCCAGCACACCTTTTGTGTCAGAAAAGGAAACGTTAAGCTCAGAAAGTTCTACCTCTTATGCGAGATTGAGACTGCATCTTTAAATTATAAACGTCTGCCTATTCCTGGTGTGGGGTAAGGTTTTTAATGGATTGCTCAGGACGGTATAATGTGTCTAAGTGAGAAGCCTAGAAGGAAGACAACCAGGGAAGGCTTGTTAGTGAACTGAGTTCTCTGGAGTAAAAATAATTTCTCCTCCTTCAATTTCCCCTGTGCTCTGGCATGTTTATGTTCCGTAATTTTTGTCACAAGGCTTCAAATAAATCAGTAGAGATTTGCCTTTCTTGTCAAGCTGTTTTTTAAAATTAAACACACACATTCGTGCTGGTTGCAAGGTTCTCCCCTCCTCAAGACACAAACATTCTCGTGCACACACACACGTGCACCCATAGACACACACACAAGACAGCATCTTGCTTACTAGACAGAGATAAATTCCTCACCAGAGTGATCATCAGACACTAAGCCAAACTCATCTTCTTTTCCTTCCTTCTTTTGTCCCCCCACTCTGTTATTCATAGAGACCACAGGTGAACCAGGAGAAAATTATTACAGTGTGATGACTGCTGAAATGATAGAAGGTAAAGAAGATGGATTATCACGGTGCTGACATGATTTGTATGGATTTCCAGAATTAAGCTGTTCACTTAAAGTGACCGTCTTCTTTGCACCCACGATATTGCAGCTGCCCTAGTAATAACCTTCATCTGCACTTGTGAGCCAAGTGAGCAGAGCACGTTTCCCATTACCTGTCAAGCGAGTATGTAGAGTTCTTCTGGCCCCGCAGTAATAGCAGGGCTGCTGGTGAACAGAGTAATAAACACCTACTGAGAGGGATGTAGCGTGAAAAGATCTCATCACCTGCCATTAGCACGCTGATGAATAATGCAGCATTTTCGGTGGCAGATGTCAGGGGTGGGAGGAAGAATCACTTCTGTAAATGCTCTGGTGAGCACTTCAGCACAAAGTGAGAGGTGATAGCAACAGATGCATGTGACAAAATTACACTCGCTATTGTATTTTAAAAGAAATGGGAACATTTACTTCACAAATAGCTGGCAGGCTTTCTCTCTCTCTCTCCCTCCACCCCCCCACCCCCCCACCCCCCCTTTTTCTTTCCCATCAGAGTCAAAGGATGCTGCAAACTAATTCACATAGTGCTAAGCATTTACAGCTCCTAACTTAACCGCCGTGTAAGGGGCAGTGAGGCTTGGCTATCTGGCCAGTTATATGCTCTTTACTGCAGACCCAAACTGGCAAATTGATTCAATAGGTAAGATTTGAAAAAATAAGAGCCTTATTTCTATTTAAATTCCTCTCCCACCATATGTTTCATTTCTCTCTTTCAAATAATCTACAAGTCACTGGTTAAGTGAAGTGACAATTCCTGGATTTCATGCAGTTAAACCCCTTAGAAGCTCTGGCAACAGGAAAAAGGTCTCGTTAATGTTAAAGTTATCAAGAAACCCCCTATTATTGCTCCTGTTCCACCCATCCATTTTGCTGCAGCAAATGAGGCAAAGAAGGGATATAACTGTAACATGACTGGTTTCTGGCTGTGATTCTGAGTGTGGCAGTCCCTCTTGGCTAACCTAAATTAATGTAGGTATTATTAATTGTTGACAATTATTTTTTTCACTTGACAGAAATCACAGACCTGGACCAAGTTTTTGTTAATGATTAAAGGTGTTGCATGACAGGGGGAGTATAAGAATTCCAAGCTGCCACAGTGACTTGATTCCCTATACCTACAAGGAACAGCTCTCACAGAGAGCCCAGTTGAATTTTACATAAGTTTTATACCATTGTTCTCTTACAAAAGAACTTCCTCAGTGCTACTTATGAGGTCCAAAATCTGTCATATCTGACACCTACATATACTGGGGGAAAAAATATTAATTCACAGCCAATAATAATATTGTGTGATTGAAACATTTTTCTTGGCACGTGCTATCATCTCGTCTGGGGAATCACAGATTCAGATGATTTAAAGCAACCAGTCCCAAAGTGGAAATGTTTTCTGATTAAGTTTATCTTCTGACTTCTATTTCCAGTGGTGTTTTGAGCCAAACAGCTCTTTTTGGTCAATTGCTGTCACTTGGCACAGTAACTTACAGACATCAAAAGTCCTGGGTAACAGATGGCTTGATGCCACAAATGGTGAGATTTTAATACAGAAAAATACTTGAGCTCCTGGATGCCTGCACTCTGGAGGCTGTGAGAGCCGCATACACAAGGATAGTCATGTGTTTGATGTCTGCAGAACAGCTGAGAAGAAAAAGGAGGAAGTGTTGACAATCAGAGGATGGGAATGCTTAAGAGCCTTTCTGTAACAGGTGAGCCACAAGATGGCATAGGTGTTGTCACTGTTCAGAAGGGTCCTGTTCATATTTGCATGCACTGCACAAGCCACAAAAGCAAAAGTTATGTCACGCATCCTTGTTTCTGCCCCTCTGCAAGCCATGCACACGTTAAGATTCTCATAATTGTCTGACTACAAAAGGCTACTGGAGGATAATGGATTTGGATTAAAGAGCTCTTAAGGGGTAAAAAAATGCCTTCATCATTAAGCAGGATTCTGGAAAACGTATGTCAGGGCAGAATCTGTCTTCTGATCACCTTTTGGTTGTGGTTGTTATTGCCTGAGTTCCTTCTGCACTGCCTGTTCACACACATTTCAAAGGTCAGTGCTCTTCTGTTAGCCAGGGCTGTGTCAGAAAGCGACAGTGTGACTTAAAGAAGGATACATCACTTCAGCGAGAACTGTGTGATGAGAAATACAATGTGTTTGGGAGATCTCCATATAGTTGCAACAAAATGAAAAAACTATATGAATGAACTATATGGCAGACGAACAAAAATAAAAGGCTAGGTAAGGAGGCCATTTCTGATTTCCTGCAAATGATAAGTGCCATTATTAGAAGCAGAGTAGGCAGAGAATATATCCCAAAAGAAAGAGAGAATGTTCTTTAAGAAGAAAGGTATATAATCAACATGTAGCAGGGATAATCAAGACAAGGAAAATACTCATAATAATCCCATATCCACTCAGGTCTTATTAGATGAGGGTTGCTTTGAACTGTGATTTGAACACAGGTAGAACTGAGAGGAAGAGAGACATACTTACCAGTAAATTTGGCACACTGGAGCTGTTCCTCCTAACACAGAAATTTTCAAAGGATATGTATAAATAATGTCAGTCTCCTCTGGGTAAGAGTCATGAATAAACTGGAAAAAAGATCACCACCTCCTCCCCCTTACCACTCATCCCATTCCTCTGGACAGCATTTCTTCAAAATCAGTTGTGTCAAGCCCAAGATGTAAATGCACTTTATTTTGTTTGGCATTTCTCTTTACAGTATGATAGATTAGTGCGGAAGTAGGGCTGCAAACAATGTTCTTCTAAGCGCTGTGGATGGAACAGAAAAGTTGCTGAAGTAGGGTGAAAAGACACATCTCTTCAAGATTTAGGCTCAACTGCCCTGGAGACATTCCTTGGATTAGCCAAGATTTTGCATTTCAAACTTACAGTGAAATAGAAAGATCATGAATTGGAAAACAAATGCTTCTGTAAAAAGAACAATAAGTGATTTTATATGGTGTCTTTTTCCATAGAGGAACAAGTTGAGATTCTTTAAATATTGGGTTCTAACTGTTTGATAAAGTATATACCTGCCTGGAAACCTGCTGTATTATAATATTTCTTTTTTACTTATAATTTCATAGCTTTTGGTGAAGAAAATATACCTTACCTACCTTTTAAACTTGTAATTCTTCATTGTTGCACTTACAGTTTGATATACTTATCAACAGGTAGTGTTCAAGATGTTGTATAAATATAATTTTAATCCAAAATTCAATCCTGGAAAGACATTAAAAGCTAAAAAAGTTTTGATAAAAAGCAACATTTGCCATGTGTTTTGTGCCCTAGTATTATTCCCACCAACGTGTAAGGCTAAAAAGGGCCACCTATTACTGTAGAGATGTATCTAAAAAATCTCTCAAGCTGCCTGTAATAATCTCCATTATGTATAATGACCATTTTGATAATAGTCTTTAGAAGAGGTAATGGCCCTGCTGAATGGTTATTACCTGTCTGTTCATGCTGGAAGCAAGATGCAGAAGCCAAAGGGGACAGTGAAATGGTCCTTGTAGTGCAGTCTGAAGGAATAAGAAATATTTAACAGAATGCAAGAAACAGACAAGCAAGCACCTTTGGTTGTAAAACTGTCTGCAGTGGTGCAGTGAGCCATTGCGAATTTTGTGAAATAATGAAGACATAAAATAGTAATTAACAATAATAATAGTCAAACTATCACTGTGAAAGCTATTTTAATTTTAAGTGTTACAAAGTCTGTTAGAAAATAAAAGATATCTCAATGTTAAATATAGTTTGGTGTGTTATAGAACATTAAATGTTGTTATACTCCAATTCTATACCATGTCATATGAGCAATATCACTTCACTCCACATAGACCTCTGCACAAATCAAAGGTCAAAAGTTTTTACGTCTTCCGCACAACCACTGCAGAAGCATCCCTATATACAAAAATATAGGGTTATAAAAACAGCGAATAAGTCCTGTCAGAGCTGTAAGGACTCACTCAAACTGGCCTTTAAAACATACAGAATTGTCTTGTAAATGAAGCCTGAGCATAGACAATCCACTGCCACAAAAACATCAGGACCTCAGCAACTTATATGACCTCTTCCCAGGCTAGACGACCAGCTCTAGAGGTTACCTTTTAATTCTTATCCACAAAAATGATACGTTCTTCCAAGCAGAGATTGCTTTAAAACCTGCACCATGTTTAGTAAATTTGGTCCTGATTTCAGTTGTGACCTGTGGGATTTACTATACATTAAAACTGCATGTAATTAAGAATCCCTGAATTACAGAGGAGTGAAGTTATAAACTATCTTATTCTGGTCTCATGTTTAGAAGTATACTGGGAAACTATTTCACTCAATAAAATTGGGTTAAAGGCATGCAATGAAAAAAAGAAGGCCCTGTCTTTGAAACTAGAAGACAGATACAATCCAAAAAATTTCAGTTTAACAAAAAAGAGGTAAAGTCTTGGTTCAAAATTCAAACCACCATGAATCCTGAGTGTTTTATTCTGTGTAGATTGAACTATACCACTGAATAGTGGTATTTCAGGACCACAATACAAAGATGTGTGTTTACGTCTTTACATGTATTATATTCTCCTTAAAAATTGTGTTGTTTCAAGAAAATGTGAGCATCCAGAAAGAATGAGCCTAGCCAGATCTGTGATTATTTGAAATAAGGAATGTCTTCAGCAGAGACTCATTTTGCCAACAGCCTTTTAGGTTCAGGGAAATTCAGAAGTCCCAGTAAGAGGGCCATGAGCCCTTAAACATTTTATTGCTTCAACCTCCAGGGTGATCAGGAAGGGATGAAGAAATGCCAGCTGCATGCGCTTTTCTGATGCCTTGCTGGTATTTGTGCACTGAATGGGGACACTCCATTGCTCGAGGAGAAAGAGTGACTAAAGCAGACCAGTAAGCACTGCCAGTCCTGGATCCAGCTCTTCATTCTGGATTGACTTGTATTGTGACTTAAAATGAAAAGATTAGTCTGTATTGAGTGTGATTATATCCCTTGCTTCTTTCAGCTTTTCAGAGAAATGCTCCCCTTGCTTTTCTCTGTTATTATTACCCTAACTTGCTATCTCTAGCAAAAGAAAGAGAGCTAATTACTATCTAGATGTAACGTGTAACAGATTTTTCATTTACCACTACCGACAATGTCACAGAGAGTTTTTTCTGTACTCTCCTCTCATTTTGACTCTTCTGGTCTTAAGTTGGATTCCAAAAGTCACCTCTTACTTTTAAAATAATTTCCCTCACTTTAGTTCTAGAAGATGCTTGTCTTAGGTCACCCACATCACAGCAAGAGTATTCCTTCATTCTCACTACCTATGTGAAAGCACTTTTTCCATCCTGTCTCTTTACTTGAGCAAGTTGCCCTCTGGCTGAGAAGTCCATAAGCATTGAATGGACCTAAAAGAAATACTCAGGACATCTTAAAGAGCTAATTAATTGAAGGGGTTTGAACAGATTCTGCAGACACAGTTGGAACCTTGTGTCATGAGGGGGTATGTGAGGAAATAACAATAATAAAAATACAAATGACACACTAATGGCTTATACTCCATAAGGGAGTCCAGAATAAGAAATTATTTCAAAGAGAACCACACTCAGCATCAGAAGAGGCAGCAGAATGCACCAGCAGGAGAAAAAAAGGACTACCCTTGTGTTTCTTCAATTTGCACTTGCTGGTCAGTTCACCTGAATTTAATCATAGAGAGCATCCTATTGGTCCTCAATGAGGCACAATAAAAACAAATGACTAGGTAGCGTCTGAAAACACTAACGCTGAAGAACACAGGTAACTTCTTTCAATTACAACACAGAAAAATTACAATGTGGAAACCCAGCTTGAAATTGTATAGCCTTGGCACATAATTAATGCCACCAAATAGAAAATGAAATCCCTATTATTAGCACCACCAATCCAAAAAAAGTGTTCTCACAGAAAACAATTCCAAGGGAGCATAGAAGCAAGATGAAATGTGGAACTGCCATAGTAAGTTCCCAGTGGTCTGTACCTCTTCTGGAAAGAGGTTTTTACAGGAGTAGTAGAGAGTGTCTCAGGGCAAAATACAAGAGTGTATAAAATACAGTTACAGAAGACTGCCTTTCATTTGCTGCCTCATCGCTACCATTTGTGAACTGCTCAGGCTTTTTCTAATGAAATTAGGTAATATATGACTTACATATGAAAATAAATTTGTATTTATTGTTTCTGATAAATTAATAGTGGATTTTGGCATCTATCTAAATCTCTAAAATCTTTACCTTAGTAAGACCCTCCAGCACTTATTTCTACTGGGCAATTAGGTAATTTATGAAGAAAAAAAAAAAGAATCATTACTGTACCTTTTACAAATATGGTGATTCTTTGGCTATAATCAGTTCTCCTTTTTATACTGACAGTCAGACCATCTCAGATATCCCATCAAAAGAAAACATCCTTGTGGAGCGTACAAAGCCCTTAGAAATGTCCTTTCAAACTTTCATCTAATCTGAAAGAAAAATAAATGTGTGACCATTTGAAAAGAGATAAGGCTATAAAAATGTTCATAAATACAGATGAATAAATAACTATCCAAATTAGTTTTACTCTACGGAAAAAAGAGTGAAAATAAATTTGCTTTTTTAGATAATTTAAACTCTTTTTTTTTTTTTTTGGTCTATTAGAACTACAAGTCACAAGCGTTAAAAATTCTGCTTAGAAATGTTATTTACCAGGTAGATTACAATGGCTTTCTTTCATTACTTTTTACTGACAAAAAAGTATTTTCGTGTTAGGTAATGGGGATTTTTTTTTTTGTTAGAATGGGTTTCTTTTGCAGAAAAAAAAATATATATTTTAACAACAATTCTACTTACACAGTTTCTGACAGAATTTCCCCAGTGCTTTGGAGGCTCAGGTTCATATCCTTGCATGCCACAGGCCTCATTGGACAAGTTGTACTTCTCTTCATGGTTCAGCCATTTTTAACACTGGGATAATAGTACTTTGCTGTTTTGCAGATTTTTCAGGCCTTTAAAGACTGCAGTGTCCTCCTATGCTGTAGCAACAGCAGCTGGACACATACTACCTCCAAGACACATGGGTGTCATCAGGACTTCAAGATCCCCATATGCCCCCCAGGTTCCCTAGTTATCCATGCAGCATAAGCACTTCTTACCCTGTTTGCTGGAGAGGAAGGCAAATATGTTCCCTGGGTGAGAAAACAGGGCACAAAGGGTTGGGTGACCACACATCCTACTCCTATAAGTCTCCTGCTTAGCACTGGTTCACCTTTCTTGCTCTGGTGGCTCCATCCATAGTCTGTCACACCCATGAAAGGCAGGGCATAATTAGGAGCCAGCAGCTCAGTGCTTAGAAAACTCTGGACTTTTCACCACTCTATATTTTTTGCAGCTGAAAACAATAGATTATTATCAGGTGGTAGAGAACCAAATGTTTCAGAAATATATTTTTTTCACATACTCAATATATGAGTCGTGCTCAAGCTGACAGGAAGGCCTGCTCCAAAATCTGTCCTTCCACTCTTACCACCACTTGCTATTTACTTTATTTATTTTCACATTTATGGAACATTTCTGTTTACCATGTTTTAGGTAAATTCACAGTAAACAAGTATTAAAATCACAGAATCACAGAATGGTTGAGATTGGAAGGGACCTCTGGAGGTCAGCTGGCCCAACCCCTTGCTCAAGCAGGACCACCTGGTCCTGGCCATTTTTGCCCATGGCCAGTTGCCCAGGACTATGTCCAGATGACTTTTGAATAACTCTAAATTAATAGGTACCAAAATATGCAGACTTCATAGTAAATACCTGTAGAACATTTGGATTCTGGAGGACACAGGAAGGATTAACTTTTTTTTTGTATGGTTATAACACCATATGTGTCTATGCATATAAAAATAATGTTGAAGTGTAAAAAATCTAAGGTTCCTATGCAGTTAATGAAACAAGTCAACACACATCTCTGCAAAATTTAAAAATAGCTAAGGGAATCCAAAGGAGTTTTTCTTTTAGGCACAGAAATTGTCATTCCTAGTAACACTAGAGTGAGCAGGTATACTCCCAGGTAAACGCAACAGCAGTTCATTTTGGGTGGTGTGATTACTGCTTTTGAAGGAAGAATATGTCTGACAAGGTATGACATGATCTCTATCAACTTTGCATGGAACTGAGGACATGCAGCACCCATCAAAGAATCAGGCTCAATTCAGGCCCTTTTAAATGGTACTCCGAGGTGAAGAAGAACAGGAAAGGAAAGGAGGCAAATCAGTAACTTTATGTTAGCACACATAATAGGCTTTCTGGGCCTAAATACATATATTTGAACAGATTTTGTGATAAATTTACCAATTTCAGGTGACCACAAAAAGAAATTTTTTTTTCATTAGTAGTCATATAAATTTTAAATTATATCTGAAATGTATAGGGAGAAGAAAGAATACACATTGGTAAAGTAAGAGAACATTATAGTGTAGAGTCAATCTTGATTCTTACAAATAAGGGTCAAAAGTTTATTTTGCAAAAAAGGCATTATCTATTCTCTTGATTGTACTATAAGTTCATTTCAGACCTTAATATAAAGACTGCAAAGTGTCAGTGAAATCAGAAAAAAGTGTTAACAGAAAAACTGCAAAATTGTTGTTCTGTGTTTAAAGAATATCATTCTTATTCTCTCTTTCCTTTTCTTTTGCTTTTTAAATCCCATATCATTTATGGTTTTTAATTCAGCCTAATCAATATAATACACAAATTTTTCTCTTGTCTACTTTTTCCTCTTTCTTTGGCAGCAATAAAGAATTACTGTAATGAAATAATTTCTGGCTGGCATGGTGCCCAGCAAACTTGGAGAATCATTGAGACTGGTTTACGTTCATTCCTCACAACAGCCATTTGAATACAAACTTCTGGGATCATAATTTATTTCTCCTGCAGTTTTATGGCATTTCAATGGCCTGAAATATCCTACTTGATGGCAATTTGTATCATTATGAATCTGCCATAAATGATACAAATTGCCATAAAATGTTGGGAAAACCCTACATCACACCTTTATCTAGATTTCTCAGTGATGACATTTAGTTTGCTTTAGATAATTTTATTCATTTAGTTGCAGAAAACCATTCCCCTTTTACCAGATATTACTGGACAACACATTTGGGTTTTTTGGTGACTAATAATTGGGGCAACGAAATAGATGTTTTTCCAGTCCACTAAGCAACAGCTCAGGAATGAAGAAAAACACATCAATTCTGACATAGTTTACTACAAGCTAAAAAGAACCACCTACACTTTTTTCTCCACCCCCCCCCCCCGCCCCAGAACCCCCATTACAGCCAAATTAAGAACCTTAATCCCTGTCCATATTACTACTACTAGACAAAAGTGCTTATGCCTTTAGGAAACAGTCTTGCCTTAGTCTAAATCTTACTACAGAAGATTGTCTATCTCATTTACTGCCTATCAAAAGTTGAAATATCAACCATGTGGGAAGCTTTGAAGGAAAATACAGCAAAGTTGTAAACAGTAACTGCATTTCTGTTTGGTGATATATTGTCTGTGAGAAGAGAGAGTCTACTGCATGGATGTGGGGACTCGCCTGCATGGATGTAGGGACTTGCCTCTCTTCCTAGCTGTCACCAGAGGGCAAAAAGGAGGGAGGTACTTCCTGGGCCCACTGCTCACAGCCACCCTCATGCAAAGAGGCTTACCCACTTCTGTGAACAATTCAATGACCTAAACGTTCTTTAGACTGAGGAGGGAGAATGAAACTGTTATTATTTATGTGGTTACACACTTGAAAGATCTTTATATACTTGGAAAATCCCATATGCAGGAAAGGAAGAAGCAGAGATATTGACATTTGGGACTCTACTTCTAATCAGACAATAAAAATAGCAATTTCTGTGCTTACTGTAGCAATACATATCTGTAAGGGCTACTCATTCTCAATTTTAACTACCTGCAGGAAAAACCCCAAGTGTGGCAAAAATTTAGATGCAATGTGAGTGCTCAGCATGTTCCCAAAACAGGTTGTCTTTCACTGAGGTTCTCAGATTTCCTCTTTTGTGTCAATGTGGCTCCTCTGCCCATACTGCCCATTCCTACACTAGCACAGGTCTGTTTTACTGAAGACCTGACTCCAGAATGAGACAGGTATCTCTGTTCTAGCCCATGCTAGCCCAGAAGATGTCTGGGTTTCAGACTGATTTTTTTTTTTGGCACCACATAAATTCTATTCCAGATTTGGATGCTTTTTAGCATCCTGCCTCTCGTTTTCACAGAGGATATCCATTTTGCCCTGACATCATAAATTCTCAGCACTTTATTCAATTCTCCACAGACAGCAAGGAGAAGATACAAAATTGAAAACTTGCTCCAATTCTCAAGTGTATGTAGTTGTTTTAGGGCTTCCAAATAATTTACTACCATTCTTATTTTATCTCTGGACATAAAAAGAGCTTGGACACATTTATAAGATTAATTTACTGCAGCTTAGCATCATTCTCAAAAATGTCTGTGAATGTCATAATGTTCTGCAGTTTGAATAACTTTGCCAGTTGGGTTACACTGGTGTAACTAAAGTAATATCCAATGGAACAGCTATTCAAGAAATGCAAAGTACTGAGTTAATACTGATTATCAAGGAGTAAGTCGAGCTAGATATCTAGATATGTCAACAGTAACTCTCTCTGTCTTTTGCCTGACAATACACTACTGTAGGATTGCACGAGGTCATCTTAGCATATTTCTTCCATCACTTTTCATAGTGTTGTTGACATCCCATTAATGAGTAGAGCTGTTCAGGCAGCTTTGTCAGTTGTTAACTGATTTGCCAAAAGGTCTAATTTTGTGAGCCATCAGCCCTGTTCATTGTAATGATTTGAGCACTATTTCTTTAAAATCCCTGATTGGTAAAACAATATCAACTTCAGTTTTCCATCGCAGGTGAATGCCACAAATTTATTATTTGCAAAGAAATATCATGTTTCCTTTAGCCTGCAGACCAAGACACATATGAAACATGATACTAGTAGCAGAATGAACAGAAGAATCATGACCCAACACCAGGCTGACAGAAAGAATGAGAGACCTCCCATTTCCCAACAGAGAACTCATTTGATAATCCATAAAGAGCAAAAATTCACAGTTGTGTATACAAGTCAGCCAGCATGTACATATGCTGTAAAATGCTGTTTACAGATCTGTAATAATTTATTAAGTTTAATCTCCTTGAACATCAGCTGTTATGGATTAGTTCTGTTTAGTAAGTAATTACCAGGAAGGAACTCTTTCTCAATGCTTCCTACTACAGGCATCAGACAACACATCCAGAAAGCATTTCAGTGAAGAAGTCCAGGTGAAATGCTGCAAGCAATGGTCCCCACCTTGTTATTGTGAACTCCAGGTTATGTAAATGTAGCAGTGAATGGGGGTATTTAAGAAGTGGCACTTCTTAAATATTCTGGGACAAACATGATCAGAACCAAGAGTGACTGATGTACATAACTTCTTCTTGCTCTTTTCTTTCTTTGCATGTAAAAAACATGAAATAAAAAATTTCAAAATACCTTTAGCACTAACAATAACATTCAAGGAAATGTTACCAAAGTAGAAGAGGAAATATTTTTGTCAGTGATGATGGTAGAGACAGAAACAGGAAAGTTTTGAAAAGTTGTTCTACACTGTAACTCTGTGCTATAGGCTAACTCTACATATGTATCCTGGTTCTATTGGGCTTCTCCAGGTGAGGAATGCCCACAAAGCTGCCTTGTAAAATCAGGAAAAGACTCCAGTCAACACCAGCCCTTCTGAAGGCTTAGCAAGGAGACCCAGGGGAACATTGTAGAGAGTCATACTTAAGAACTGTAATCATTTCCCATTTGGAGCATGAACTTTGTCCATGGGGCAGACAAAAAAGCCCAGGAGAGCTAGAGAATAAGCCATTTAAGATGAAGCTTTCTTTTCCTTATTATATCATTCTCTGAGAGGCTTTTAAGAATAAAAAGTGCCACCATGAAAGCTTCCCTGAGAAGATTGAAAAGAAATTCACAGGAACACTCTAAAGAAGCTCTCTGAAGACCCCAAATTCAAACTGGAAATATGTCCCTGGGACCCAACATGAGTAAAAACTCATGGGGACTGACTGATCCTAACAGCCTTTAGCAGTGTGAATAGGCAACCTGCCACAGTGTGGGGCTAGTGGTGAAGGTATCACATAGGAGCTATGAAGCAGAAACTTTGCTATAGCTAAGGCGAGAAACATTTTACTGACCATTGTTGACTCCTCTGGAGGATGTTTCCAGGATAGTGGTGTGGTAGAACTTCTCTGACTTGCCCAGAGCAAAACTGATTTGCCCAACACCAAAGGACCACATGATCAGGTGTGGGGAGGACAAGGTG